>NC_057791.1:24695542-24995542 GCF_014905175.1 Aphidius gifuensis | reverse complement strand
CCACCTCTAAGAACCTAGAATAGCTTATAGGCATCAATTCTACGAATTTACCGCTTTACAACCAAATGCCGGCATTTTACTGCCACGAATTTTCATTTCCCCAAATAAATATATACTTCATCGAAGGAAAAATCAAATTTCGAAAATTTTAAAAAATTCGAAATATCTATAATAAAATGAACAATTTCTATAGATTAAATTATCCAATTTAAATTTAATTTATAAATAAAGTTTAAGTGATGGAAAAAAAATAAAAAACAATTGTTTATGTAGTGGTTTGTTTTGATATACATTGCTCGTGATAATAAAATAAAATTGTGAAAAATACTGTTGCAAGGGTAATGAACGTCTCGACGCGCGCGCCAATCAACCTCGGTTCTTCCTTTTGTGGATGGTTATATATTATATACATATAGATATAGTGGTACATTGAACGGCAAAGGGAAAGCCCACACCGGCTGTAATATTTTTTATTCACTCTTAATACATTTGTTGAATAAGGATAAAAATAATATATAAAGGAAAAAGAGACATCAACCAAAGTGCAGACATACATACACACACAAACTATAAAACCTACTATACACTATAAAAAAAAAAAAGCTGAAGATGAAGATGAAAAAGTATAAAAAGGAATAAGAACGAAAAAAAATATATATATATAAAATGAAGACACGATCATGCACGAGGGGCCGTCCCGAACGACTGGTTACATCTTCATTAGGGCCCCCATGGCTTGAATGGTACCGACAGAGATGTAACCATTATATACCGTGAAATGGTAGAGGATAAAAATTATAAATGAAAAAGGATAGATAAATTTATATATACAAGCATTGAATAAAGATAAAAAAAAATGTGTGGCTTTGCTTTGTAAGACCCCAGCGGGGATAAAAGTCAAGAAAAATAGCGTATAGTCGTTGTCGTCTTGGTAATAGTCGTCGTCGTCGTCGTCATCATCATCATCATCATCAACAACAGACCTAATAATTTGTTTCATTCATAAAAATATGAATTTATTAATATATATGTTTATTTTTTACTTCCCAGTAAAATTTCTCCAAAGAAATTATTTCGATATTTCGAAAAATAAAAAAAGAAAAAAAAATCAAATAATTGAAGAAAAATTAATGAAAAAAAAAAAAAAGGAGCAATAAGAGAGGTAGGGTCAAAATGAAAAATAAAAATTTCAAGGCTTCGTGATAGAGAGCGCATGAGCACCACCGGGATTGGATGGGGTTCGGTTCCGGTGAATGGTCTTAGTGGGTGGCCCGGTTGTGAGTTCATGGTGCGCCAGAGAGTCGAACAGTCGGCGAAGCGTTCAACGGTGGGCCTTATGCATGCCAAAGGCCCATGTCTGACGACGACCAACCCAGAAGAACAACAACCAACTATGTATAGCTTCAGCTAGCCAACCAACCAACCAACCAGTAAAATTTTTATAAAAATATCATCAAGATTTTTCATTTTTCTATCCAACTTTTTGAGACTCGTTTTTTTTATAACTTGATGTATGTATTTATCGATAGACCTATCAACCTCAAGAAAATTTCTAAATTAGATTTTTTTTTTTTCTATCTCTCTTATTGCCGCGATAGTTTTAATTGACTAATTATAATTTTTTGTTTTAAAAATGATAATATTATATATGTATTTCTATCAGTGGTTCTCATAGTATAAATTTTTTTATTTATTTTTTTTTTTTCGTAAAACTGTTATATTTTGTTAATAAAAAACACAACTTTCACTATGGACAAATTAATTTTTTTAAAGCCACAAGGAAATATACAAGATGAAAAAATATTTTTTTATATCGCCATATTGAGAGTAAACCGGATATGTAAGCAACTATGTAGGTTGAGATATGATTTAAAGGGAAATGTCATCAATGCATGTCGCCACTATGATGAAAAATACATGCCGGAAAATATCAAAAGAAAAAAAAAACACAAAAACTACATACTAGATATTGAAAATCAAAAAAAAAAAACACGTGGTTTTTATTTTCACACGAAAACTGTCGACACATATGTATATATATTATTTTTTTCCTCAAATTTATACAGAAAATTTTTCATTAAAACTGTCAGTCACTTTAACAGTCATCCGCCTATAATAATTTTCAAAGATTGAATTCATATAATTTTAAAAAAATACGGAAGTATATACTTCAAAAAAAAAAAAACTGTAACTCAACACTGTTTTAAAAAATCCACTTGAAAATATATCTCAGCTCTCATTTCCGTTAGCATCAAAAAAAAAAAATAAAAGTAAATTAAAAAAAAAACAATATAATTATTATTTCAAATAAAAAATAAATATTTTCTTGGTAAAAATCATTGAACGAGTATCAATATCCGCTGTTACTCCGCAAAGATCAGTAGAGCGCGTCAATAAAATTTTCTCTCATTAAAAAAAAAACAATTTAAAAAATAATAATAAAAAATAAATATATCATCTTGAAATGTAATATATAAAACAGTAGCCGGAAGGTTGTATATATACATAATAAATAAATAAATAAATAAAATAAAATAATACTTAAAAACATTGTCCTCACTCAATTCAAAACACTTGAACATTAAAATATAATGTATGTGTGTGCAACAAAGACATAGGACAAATAATTACACAGCTCGAACCATCGATAAATCAAGATATATTTTTATATACTTACCACTACTTTTCTTAATATATAATTCGTTTTATTTTAATGTTTAAATACGCGCATGCTTGCAGTGTTTGTGTGCAATATAAAAACATTTATTATTTTTTTACATAAATATTATTTGTACTTGTGGGTTTCTCACTTGTTTATTTTATATCTTGATGATGTGTTGGAAAAAAAGCACTGTGTCTTTATGACAATCATCAAGAGAATATCATCAAGAATTGAAATTTAAAAAATTCAAAAAATATTTATAACTATATATGCGCCCGCATTCTACAGGCTGATTCATCCGGTCTTTTCTTCTTCATATTATTACCCATATAGATTCTTGATTTTTTTTTTTATTTATTACAAGAAGAAAAAGGAGACAACACGTGGATCCCATTGACTCTTTCATTTATCATTTCAATTTTTATTTATTTATTATATTATTCAGTTGATTTTCTTGAAGATGAAGATGTTGTCAAGAAAATTTAGAAAAGCTTTTTGAAATTGTTGTAACTATTGGATGTTTGTTGTTATTATTATTTTTATATAGGTATATAAAAGTGTGTCTGATATCTGTAGACCACCCGCGGACATATGAACGAGGTAACTCAACTCGTTTTGTTGATGTATCAAAGTGAATATGTTGGGGGAATGATTTTTGGACCGGTTGAGAACACCTGGAACTATATACAACTCAATTATTATTGTTATTTGAAAAATGACTTAATTTACAAGTTAATATATATTTGATGGTATTTTTATGATTACAGAAGGTGGAAGATTGGAAAAAGAATTGGAGTATACAATTGAGGTACTTGGTGAAGTACCATCAACACATCAATTGGTTATTCAAACACCAAAATATTCTGGTGCAAATTTATTAAATCCAAATGCACTTATTGAACATTTAAATATTCTTACTACTGCCATTGAAACTGAGGTTCAACTTTTTGACGTGTAAATATCATTTTATTTATAAAAAAAATTATCAACAAAATATTCTCATAATATTTATAATTTGCAATTTTTTAATTTTACAGCACTTGGACATTAAGAGACATGTGTCATACACCAGCAATGCCAATTTTCGAAGGTGTTGTTGCCGAGGTAATTTTTTAAAAATATTTTATTAATTTTTTTTTTTATTATAAATATCGTAAAATATTTCAAGTTATAAATTAATGTTTTTTATTTTTTTATTTTATGACATTTCAATATATAAAATGCGTCTAGTCAAACTAGAAAAAAAAAAAATAAAAATTTTCGTAGAATATGGGAAATTTAATCTATATACAGGATCTCTGTTGAAAAAGAATAAAAAAATAAAAAAATCCTGT
This sequence comes from Aphidius gifuensis, assembly GCF_014905175.1. Taxonomy (NCBI): domain Eukaryota; kingdom Metazoa; phylum Arthropoda; class Insecta; order Hymenoptera; family Braconidae; genus Aphidius; species Aphidius gifuensis. The sequence goes on along the minus strand of NC_057791.1, from coordinate 24,991,546 downwards.
GAGTAGTATATAGTAGGATAAAAAATAAAAATCGACGTAACGATCTATTCATCGAACTCACGGGTGGTCTACTTCTCGTTGATTTTTTTTTTTTTTGTAACTTTAATACAACGATGCTTGTAAAAATGTATATATTATAGCTTTATAAATATATATGTATATAAAAAAAGTAACATTATTATTTTTATCATTTACAGATGTTTACAAAAATAGTTCCATGTGCAATCATGACACCACTTGATTGTTTTTGGGAAGGAAGTAAACTCATAGATTATGCTGTAGCAATACCGTAAGTTTATTATAATTAAAAATTAAAACAAATAATAAATATATATATTGATTAATTATTTTCTATAGTGGACCAAAACATTCACAGTATATTCGTTGGACAAGTTTAAATCCAACAGAAATATTACATCAAATGAAAAATGCCGGTTATTCATTTCCATTTGAATTACTTGAAGACTACATGAAACGTGCTGGTGTAACAAATGGATATCAAACAAAACCATGCTTGGATCCTTATGATCCAGCTTGTCCAGATACAGCACCAAATAAACTCTCAAAATCGGTAAGAATAAATAATAATATTAAAAATATTTTACAAACAAAAATCATAAATCAAATTATTCACATGAAACTCTTTAATGTTGCCTCAACGAAAATTAAAATATTATATATATATTTATAAAATGTTAACAAGTACGTGAATGAAAAATTAAAAAAATAAAATATATAATTATTCAATGCAAGTCACGTGGTGGTATTGAAACTGCGCGCGGGTAAAATTATAAAATAATAAAATCGCGTCATTATTGGTCAACGCCGGTGGTCAAATTTAAAAAATGTAAAAAAAATTGTTTCATTTTTTTTTTGAATTTGTTGGAGCATAACACACCGCCGGCATATTATCAACCCATCATTTTACAGTCATTATTAACATATACGCAATGTAAAATTTTTTTTAATTTTTTTTTAAAAATCTTTCGACATTTATTACAATGCATATTCAGCCTGGATTTTTTTATTTTTTTTTTCTCAATTACAAGTCAACGCTTTCATAATGCATCAGTTAATTTTCTTCTTCTGCAACTAGTTTATTCATTTTTTAAATATTTATAATTGTTTTTTTATTTTCATCAATTTATAATGCAACCGGATGCAGTTGCATTTATTAATACAACTTTAATCAATTAATATGTCATTTGTATTTATTTTCATCATTAACATTTTCATTTTTATTTTCTTAATGTTTATTATTTTTTGCGTTACTTGCATGCTTCATACCATACTTAGCGTAATTGCACTTAATGGTCCTGGCGTTACTTGCAACCATCCTTCAGGCCACTTTGCATTTTTATTTTTTTTTTATTTTTTACCTATACTGGCTGAAGCATAAAAAAAAAAAAGAAAATATATATGTATAAAATTTATCAAGTAAATTGATCATTCTCTTTTTTTTTTTTTTTTTTTTTTGGAGGCGCCATCCTTATGATGATTTTTCCAAAATATTACATCGGCTATACAAGAAAAAGAAATAAAAAAAAAAACAAAAGAGAATATAAAAAAAAAAAAAAAAAAAAACGTTGACTTCTGAGGTCCATTTGAGTATGGTTGCACCTGCTCGTTAGTTATATATCTTTTAGCTTTAGGGGCCAGTACAATATATAACCAGAATTGCATTTTAGTCTGGGTGTGGATAAAGTCATCTAACAGCTGCCTCTTTCTCCTATCTTTTTCATGTTCGTCCCTTTTTTTTTTATATACATATATAAAGAAATAACCGAGGTCACAACTAAACAATAAGATTCATTTTATTTCTCTGCTGAGTTTTAAAAAAAGACATTTAAAATTTCGTTAATTAATAATTGATGAATTAATTTGTTTCAGTTACCAGATGTTGGGACAGAATTAGCTGGTGGTTGTTATGGATTTGCAGCAAATTATATGCATTGGCCAGAAGAATTACTAGTTGGTGGTGTTAAACGTAATAAAAGTGGTAGTTTAACAAGAGCATCTGGTTTACAATCAATTGTACAATTAAATGGTGAACGTGAATTTTATGAACGTTATGATAAAGATTATAGAACTCAAGATATCGATTGGTCACAAGAAAAAGCATCACATGTATTACAAACATGGCAACGTGCATTTACAAATTCAGTTAAAAAACAAATGAATGCAAATCGTGGTTTATCAATGTATAACATGTATACATTTAGTACAACAACAATGAATGATATATTGGGTAGTTATAGTAAAGTATCTGTTAAAAATATATCAATTGGTTGTGGTTTCATGTTACTCTATGCCGGCATTGCATTATTTCGTTGTAATGATTCAATTAAATCACAATCAAGTGTTGCCATTGGTGGTGTATTGCTAACATGCGCAAGTGTTGTTGCTGGTCTTGGTTTTTGTGCTCTACTAGGTATACCATTCAATGCAATAACAACACAAATAATACCATTTTTAGCACTTGGTCTTGGGCTACATGATATGTTTTTATTGACACACACCTATGCTGAGCTGGATATTAAAAATATACCAAGCTCTGAACAAACTGGTATTGTATTAAAACGTACTGGTTTATCTGTAATATTAAAAAGTTCATGTGTTGGATTAGCATTTTTTGCTGCATCATTAATACCAATACCAGCACTAAGAATGTTTTCAATACAAGCTGGTATATTGATATTTTTTAATCTTGGTTCAATAATACTTGTATTTCCAACAATGGTTAGTCTTGATTTACGTCGTCGACGTTCTGGTAGATCAGATATATTATGTTGTTGTTTACCAGCATTAAATGATAATATTATTGCTAATAATAAAAATTTAAGATTAATCAATAAAAATATTAGCAGTAATAATAATAATAATCGTGCTAAACAAACAATAACAAGAGCAATGCCACCAGATAGAAGACAAACACAAACGAAAATATTAACAAATGACAATGATAATAATGAATCATGGGTTGGTGGTAATAATATCAGTGATATTGAAAGTAACAACATCAATATTAATAATTATCACAACAACAACAATAACAATAACAACAACAACAATGAAATGGATAAATTAACTGGTCATAATAAAAATCATGATGATTGTTTATTGTTTAAATTTTCATTAACTAAAATAGCATCAAAACATTATGCACCATTTGTTACAAATTCAGCAACAAAATTTTTTGGTATGTTGATATTTGTATTTTTATTAGCTGCAAGTGTATGGCAATCAATGAAAGTCATTGATGGTTTTGAATTGACTGATCTTGTACCACGTAATTCAGATGAGTATGCATTTTTATTAGCTCAATCAAAACATTTTGGTGTATTTAATATGTATGCTGTTACTGGACGTGATTTTGATTATCCACATAATCAAAAATTATTGTATGAATATCATGATTCATTTATTAGAATTAAAAATATTATTAAAAATGATGATGGTGGTTTACCAAAATTTTGGCTTATGTATTTTCGTGATTGGTTAAAAAATTTACAAAATGCATTTGATAAAGATTATCGTTCTGGTTGTATTGATGAAGAAAAATGGTGTTCAAATGCAACAGATGATGCAATATTAGCATATAAATTATTAGTACAAACTGGACATGCTGATAATCCAATTGATAAATTTCTCATTAGTAGAAATCGTCTTGTTGATAATGATGGTATTATTAATCCAAGAGGTTTTTATAATTATTTAACATCATGGGCAACAAATGATGCATTTGCATATGAAACATCACAAGGTAATTTACGTCCATTACCAAAAGAACAAATGCATGATCGTCGTGATGTTGAGCTTATTATTAAAAAAAGTTCACCATTAACATATGCACAAATGCCATTTTTTTTACAACGTTTAACTGATACAAATTCAATAACACAATTAATATCTGGTGTTAGAGAAGTTTGTGAAAAATTTGAAGAACGTGGATTACCAAATTTTCCATCTGGTATACCATTTTTATTTTGGGAACAATATATGGATTTACGTAGTTGTTTAGGTATTGCATTACTTGCTGCACTTGGTGCTAGTTTTGCTGTTGTTGGTATATTATTATTAAATTTTTGGGCAGCATTATTAGTTGTAATATCACTTGCTGGTGTTGTATTACAGTTATTTGGTGTTATGGGTTTTATTGGAATGAAATTAAGTGCAGTACCAGCTGTACTACTTGTTGTCAGTGTTGGAATTGCTGTACATTTTAATGTTCACATTTGTTTGGTAAGTTGTATATTTATTTTTATTTATCTTATTATTATTTTTCAATATAATTTAATTTAATTTAATTTATTTTAATTTATTTATTTATCTTTTTTACAGAGTTTTGTAACAAGTGTCGGTGGTAGAGACCGCAGAGTACGTCTTGCTCTGGAGCATATGTTTGCTCCAATAATACATGGTGCAATAACAACACTAATTGCTGTTATGATGCTTGCATTTTCAGAATTTGAATTTGTCATTAAATATTTTTTCCTTGTTTTATTGTGTTTAATTGGAATTGGTCTTGTTAATGGACTATTTTTTTTTCCAATTTTATTATCATTAATTGGACCAAGTGCTGAAGTTATACCGTATGATCAACCAGATCGTATATCAACACCAACACCACCACCATCACCAAAAATAAGACGTTCAAAACCACCAGCACCACCAAGAAGACCACATAAAATTGACAATAGAAATTTACACAATGAGCCATCATTAACAACAATAACTGAAGAATCAAATTCTTGGAACAGTGCACAAGATACACAATCATGTATTATTGTACAACCAGAAGTTAAAATTGAAACAACATCATCAACTTGTGGCAATCAGGTATGAAATTATCAATTTATTCATATTTTTTTTGTTGTTTTTGTTTTTAGCTATCAACAAGCATGATTAATTTTTCTAACACGTGTTTTATTTATTTTTTTATTTTTCAACTAACAGAATTGTGGCGGTTCAGACTCATCTGGATCTAGTCAAACATCACCAGTAACATCAACACCACATATTACAACAAAGGTCACTGCAACAGCAAATATTAAAGTTGAAGTACACACACCACTTTCCAGTAAGTAAATTAAATTAAATTCAAACTCAAGCTAGCTTTACTAATAATTAATTTTTAATTATTATCAATATATTTAATAAATAATTATTGTATTTTTTTTATAGATGGAGGAGATAGGGGTGATAAATACCGACATTCTTCATCAAATGGCAGAAGGAGTACGCGTTGCAGTGCAAACATTAATGCAGAGTCATCCTGTTCAAGTTCTGAACAGGCTACTGACAATGTCAATGTCAAACACAAATAGATTTTATAATAATAATAATAATGATAATAATAATGTGTTACGGGATGATCGGCAGCTACTGCTCAAGTACCAAGCGGGAAATTACAGAAGGCTGACTAGGTATAATATATATAATTTATTTTTTATTAATTTCTCATATTAATATTTCTCCCAATACACTTAAACACAAGTCAATTATACAAATGAATTATTGTTATTATTATTATAACTATTTTTAATTGTTAATATTTTTTTTTTGTAAATTTATTATTTAAATAATTAGAAGGTAATTATAGATATTTTTTTTATATTTTTTTTTCAATGAAAAGACTTGAAATGCATTTATCAATTTTTATTTGTTATTAAAGTTTTTCTTTTTTTTTTTTTTGTACTATTGATTTATTGAAATTTGAAAAAATAGAATTTGTTTTTAAATAATAATTTAAAAAAGTGTAAATTATTGTATATAATTAAAAGTTAATAATGAGGAGAAAATAAATAACAAAAACTAGTTAAATTCGTTACCAAATAAACAATTGACTTTTTAATGAAAATTATAAAAAGTCTTTTTAAAAAGTTTATTAGTCAGGTAACAAAAAAATAAAATAAATAAATGAGAAATTATTTTTAAAAAAAATATATGCATATACAAGGAGAAAAAACATTCGTACATAAATATTTTACTGAAAATAAAATAGTCAAAATTTATATTAGACATAATTTAAAATATAAAAAAATGAAAAAAAAAAACAAAAAAAAAAAAAATTTTAATATTATTTAAGTAGTGTGTGATCAGTATAAAATGAAATTTAAAAATTTATTTATTTATTCATTTTAGAAAATGTACTGGCCTCGTTCATAACTATGAAAAAAAAAGTACAAACTTTTCCACCAAGTGGTTTTGTAAAGAAAATAACAAAAAAAATACTCAATTATTTATTTTAGTAAATAGATGAATATATTTTTTAAATTTAATTATAAATAAATAAATAAAAAAAGATAGTTAATAATTAATTTATTGATCTAAGATTATTGATTTAAATTGATGACCTCTAATGTAAAAAGTTGTAATATATTTAATAAGTTTTAACTAAATTAAGATCAATTAAAAGAAAATACAAATTTTAAAAATATTTTGATACCGAATTCAAATAATGTACAATGTTAAAAGTATTTTAGTTTTTTTTTTTTTTTTCTTTTCTTTATTCAGTCATTATCGTTTTTCTTTTTTTAAATAATATTATTTTTTATACAATTATATTGTCAAAAACAAGCCCTGTGTATTTGATTAAATTTATTGTATAAAAAAACAAAATAAATAAGCAGGCTTGTTTGTAATATTTAAGATGAAAATACCTCTTAAAAAGAAAATAAATAAAATAATAAATAAACAATCAAGATATATCACAAATATCATCATCACATGCGACTAAACTGTCTCAATTTTTTTATTATAAAAAATAAATTAATTTAAAAAAAAAAAAAAACACGTTTGTTGAATTTATTTTATTATTATGTTCAAAAAATTAATGTAAATTATTTTTTTGTACCTGAATTGTTTGACCTCTTTCCCTCTATTATCCTGTAAATTTTAAAAACAATTCTTTCGGCCGTTAAATTACTAGAAAATAAATAACAACAAAATACTATTGATTATATATTATAGGCTAGCATATTATAAATTTATATTCTTACAAAAAAATATATTTCTCTCTAGATTTTTTATTCTCTAAGTGTTTGTTATACTGTAAAATTTTAGAACGCAATAATTTTTCTTTATACGCTGAATTACTTGATGAAAAAAAAATAACATAAAAGTTCTTTAAATGACTTAATGCAAATAGGTACGTCATGTTTTTAATTTAAATTAATTAATTAAGATGAGATCTATATAAGAAGATTATATATAATTATTATAAAATATTTATTTGTACATTATCGACATAATATAATGAAAAAACTAATTTTTTTTCTATCTAACTCACTATAGAATAATGAATGAAAAAAAATAAACAATTTGCAATATTTATTTTTGTTGTCCACTATACTTTCAAGAATAATTTTGTTATTGATTTTATATTTCAAGTGTACCACTGTTTTTATCTTTAGTCAAATCTAGAATCAATAGAAAAAATAATAAAACTATGTTAGCAAGTGCATTTGCAATATTTTAAATAAATTAAATATTTAATATTTAATATTTCATACTTTCGTGTCCGCATGCAGGACAGAAACAAAGTCATCACTAAGGCCAACATTGTCAGTTGTCGATCAAAGCTGAAACGAAAAACACATATTGTGAAAATGAAACTAAAAATACGGCCGATGCAATTATTTATATTTATTATTTTTGTGTCATTTATTTCTGCAAATTACATCAGTGATCATTTAAAAAATTTAACTAATGTAAATGGTCGAGTTGATGCTGCAGCTATTGATACAATTAAATTTTGTTTTTCAAATGAGGCAAAACATGGAACAGTCTTTGTTGGTAGTGTTGAAAATTTTAACATTGGCTTACTCATGAATTATGGACCAGTTATTGTTTTTGACAATAAATCAATGACAGCTGATGATGGATTATTGAATGAAAATAATTACAAATTAAATATTTTCATTGTAACACTTGAGCCTGATTATGAAATGAATATTCGACAATTAAAGAAATCACCATGGTGGAATCACGAAGGATTTTTTATCATCATTAACAATGGCCTATCTGCAAATACAATAAAATGCAAGGGTGCTAGAAAAATTTTACAAAAAGCCTGGAAGGCAGATATTTTACGAGTAATATTTATTTGTACTGGTGGTGAAAATAATCGTGTTAATTTTTACACATTTAATCCATTTACAAATAGACTAGCACCGTCTTTTTGGAGCAAATCAAGATATGTTAAAAAACAAACTGCAGCAGCAGAAGATCAATGGACTCTTTATCGTCGACAATACAATCCAAGTGAGTTAATATTAATTAAATAAATATAATTAGTTGATAATAATTTTATACGCATACACTATTTTTTATATTTTTAGAATTATTAAACTGCAAGTCTCTTGATTACGATAAAACTCGTCATTTGGATGGATATAAAGGTATAAGAGCGCTTTTCAATGGAAATTATGCACATGAAGAACATAAAGCAGTTATTACTTTTTTGTATGAGCAACTAAATGTAACATTATCATATCTAAAAATGGACGATTATTTAGATATCAATGATCAAGGAATAACAAACACCCATATAGGAAATTTATTAGTCAATGGTTCAATTGATATAAGGCTACGTTTTTTAACAAGAGTCTATCTGAAAGATATTGCAGCTTCCGATATTGTTTGGCCATCTGGTTTCACTTTTATAAGTCAAAATCGAGGTAAAAAAAGTATGTTTGATCAAATTTACGAATTATTTGGCTGGCGATTAATTTTGATTATGTTATTTTTTTCGGCAACAACTGTTTTAATGTTTAAAATTTGTATGAAAATGGATATTGATCTTGCAATTTTAGAAATAATTAGAATGTGGGGAAATGCAAGTTTTTTAAAAAAACCAACTGATGCAGCATCGAGAATTTATTTATTTGGTATTTTATTGCTAGCTCTAATTTTATGCTCAGTTTTTCAAGGTAAAATTCTCGATTTTCAATTAAATCCAAATCCAGAAAAAAATATTAATACCATGCAAGATTTAATTGTTAAATTTCCGAATTACAAAATTTATGGATCAACTGTGTCACTTAATTTTTTGGATGAAAAATTGATTAATCGATCTAGAAAAATAAAAAATATTGATTCTTGTATTAAACCCATTCTTAATGATTCATCAAGTGTTTGTGTATTTGGAATGTTATTGTTAAGAGATCGAGCTTTACGGTATCCACAATTGTATTTGGCAAAGGAGCCATTCATTCAAACGTATTTAGTTTTGGCAATGCGAAAAAATTGGCCTCTAAAAAAACGTGTTAATAATATTGTAAAAAATTATTTTGAGCACGAACTAATGAAATATAAATTATTGCTTGCAAATAAAATACGAAATAATAATAGTACATCTGATGAACCAAGACCACTGAAACGTGAACATATAAATTTTGCACTTAAATTTTTAGCAACAGGCTTGACTGTTGGATTTTTTATTTTTATTATTGAACTATTTGAGGCATATTTTAAGAATATATGTACATAATGTATAATTGAGGCTCACTTTAATTAATATTTTAAATTATTATAATAAATATATATAGGTGACTTGTAAATAATAAGAATAATAAATAATAAATTAGTATTTAAAAATTGCATATATTCAATGTAATAATTATTTCACATATTAATTAATATTATTTCCTTATTAAAAGCACAAAAATAATAGATTAATAAAAATTTTTGATGTTAGTAGAATTAAATATCAACAAAAACTATTTTCATAGTGTCTATTTTTTTTCCTCTTGACAAAAATCAATAATAGATGATAAAAAAAGTACTTGAAAATTTTAAATTTATTTTTTCACTTTTAAATATAAAATATAGCTACACAGATTATCGTTTGGTGTCACCACCATCCAGTACATCAATAATAATAATAACAATGACAACAAAGGTTACCAACAGAAAAACACAAAATTGAGTAAAAAAAGAAAAGAGAGACATTTTTTTGTGTGTTTCCTCCTTGTCGTTTATGCAATACTCAACAAGATCCAGGTGAACTCTCCTTGATATAAAAAAATAATTAAACAAATTATTATTAAATAACAAGTTGATAATATAAAATCAGTAAAAATGCTGCGATTTGTTGCTGGACGTGTTAACAATATTGTTCGCAGTGCAATTGTACCAAGAACAGCAACAACAACAACACCATCATCATCAGTTCTTGTAAGTCAGGTCAGAAATTCATCTCATGATGTTGAAGAAAGTGATGAAGCTTTTGATGCAAGATACGAGGCATATTTTAATCGTTCAGACATTGATAGCTGGGAAGTTCGTAAAGCCATGAATGATTTAGCTGGTATGTATTTATCCAAGCTGTGTTTTTCTCTTCATCATCATCATCATCATTGAAGGTTATATGTAAAAATTAATAAATTAATTAAATATTATTTCAGGCAGAGATCTTGTACCAGAACCAAAAATCATCATTGCTGCATTGAAAGCTTGTCGTAGACTCAATGATTTTGCTCTTGCAATAAGATTTTTGGAAACATGCAAATTCAAAACTGGAAATTACACAGATAAAATTTGGCCATATCTTGTTCAAGAAATACGTCCAACTCTTGATGAACTTGGTATCAATACACCAGAAGAACTTGGCTATGACAAGCCAGAGTTGGCACTTGTTCCAGCATATGAAATTCACTAATAATCTTTATCTAAAATTAAACAACTAGTCTTTATTGCTAGAGAAAAACAATAATCCAAACAAAATTAATCAATAAACCCATCATTGTTCTTTTTGTTCTAAAATATCAAAAGTTTTTTTTTTCTCTACATGATATTATACAGTTGGCAATTGATTAAATAAAAACAAAATTATAAAAATAATAATTATTAAAATTAAAAATGAGTTGACGTTTTAATTATCACCTTATGATTATTTATTTAATTTTTATTTTGTTGATTGACGTTTGTTTGAAAAATAACAAAAACAAATTAATGACACATTGATATTTACAAATTATTATTATTGGAGTTACACTGTACTGTTATACACATATTTATCCTTAATTTAATTATCTAAAATTAATTAATAACGAGTAGTACAAGGTAGTTGTTTTTTTTTTTTTTTTTTTCAATTTTTTTTTGTTTATTTTGGTTCAAGGAGATTTTAAATAATAATTAAATATTTGCAGATGAAATTATTAGGTAAAAAAAAATGAGGAATTCATAATTAAAATGGATAATTTTTTTTTTTTTTTTCTTTCATTTAAATTAATGAAATTAAAGTACATTTAGTTACATTATTTAATTTTTTTTTTTATATGCGCTAACATCGAAACAAGATTGCACAAAATTTAATTAAAAAAAAAAAAAAATTATCTGAGGTAAAATGTGATACACTAAAGAAATCATCTTAATTAAAAAAAAAAAAAAAAATTAATTAATTTTTATCTTAAAATTTTAAATGAAAAATTGTCTATTTTTTTTTGGTTTTTTTTTGTTTTTTTTTTTTAAATTTTAACTACGAAATTTACGAGCAACAAATCCTCTCTGAAAATTCAATTTAAAAATTAATAATTATATTTATAGCAACGAAAAATTTGCTTTTAATTTTTCCAAAAATTTTTTTATGAATATTTAAAAAAAAAAAAAAACAAATTATATCTTAAGTTTATATTTGTACCCGTCAGAAATGCTTAGTCTTCCTAATCGGTTTTATAAAACAGATTATAAAATTTATTGAATAATTGTTATATCCTTTTTAAATTAATGATTTTAAATTTTCGAATTTCCCCAACTACTTTTGCAATGAATGATAAAATTTCGAAACAAAAAATTTACATAATTTTATATTTATAAATATCTATGATTTACTACTTGAATTATCTATAAGTTAATATTAATTTTTAAATTTATTATTAAAGAAACACAATGATTGCTTACCCGGCAATCATTTTAATCATTTCAAATTATTTTTTTATCTTTAAAATATTTTGTGTTTCCTTTTATCTGAAATTTTAAAATGTGATACTGGCTGTGTAATTATGACTAGAGTAATTATCATACCTATATTTAATTTCCAGTATCACAAATTAAAACCTCTTTAAAATATTTCCTAACTGTTAAATTAATTTAACAATTTAATTATAAATAAAAAATAATATTAAAATCAATTATCTATGAATCATCATTGTCTAGACTTAAAAAAATGATTATTCAATGAAATTAATTTAGTCATCTTCATTTAACACACATAATACATTTTCTAATTATTTATAATTTTATATTATATTATCAGCAAAAATTGACCACACACACACACATACACACCCACTCACTTTTATTTATCAAAAAAAAAAAAAAAAAAAAACAACAAATTGTTCTTGTCTTCTTACTTTTGTCAATGTTTTTTTGTTTTTTTTTTTTTTAAACTGATTAATGGCTTCCCATTAAAAATGTGTTGTATCAATTGGATCAAGTTGTATCACTATTGGACTAGATAATCTAAACAACCTGAATAAGAAAGAAAACAAAAAAAAAAAATTTTTCCTCTTTACAAAACAAAATATTACTTTTTTTGTTTGTTTGTTTGTTTTTTAGTTTTTTTTGTTTGTTTTATAATTAAGAAAAAATAAATAAAATATATATATAATATATTTTAATATTAATAAATTAATTAATTTATATATATATTTAATTAATTTGTTCTGGGCTAGAAAGTGTTTGATGCTGTTGACTATCTTCATCTTTAATCATTTCACCTTGCATTGCTTTTGTAAGTGCATTTGCATCTTTAAGTGATATAACTTGTAGTACTTGATGTTCACCATTAGCATTGATCATTGTTACATTGTTTCACATCCCTTTGTATATTACCGTACCATTGTTCCATCACTTTGTATATTTGCCACCATTGTTTGATACATACTTGCTGATACTGGTACTGTTATAACTCCTGAAACTGACACTGGATATCCTGAAACACCCAAATTACCGTCCCAATTTTCGTCACCGGCCATATTTTCATTTTACACTCATCATCATCTTGCCTCAACTCGATCTTGCCTTAACATTTTTCATTCAAAATAATAAATATAATCATGCTACACACATTTAATTTTTATTTATTAATTAATATTATTTTTTTTGTTTATCTAACTACAAATTAACCGATAAATTTAAAAAATAATAAGTGCAATCAACAAAAAAAAAAAAAAAAGAAAAATATACATTCATGTAAAAACTAGATAAATTGTTGATAGTTTTTTTCGTTTTTTTTTTTTTATTTTAAATTAAAATTATTTGTTGTATTTTAAACTTAAAAATATGAGAAAATTTGACGCGTATCTGGACACTCTTTGGTACAACTAAATGATAATTAAAAAAAAAATAATAATTAAGATTACAAAAAGAACGAAAAAAAAATATGATGAAAAGAAAAAAATTAAAAAACTTTTATCTATTTACAGCAATATTTTTATTTTGCTTTTTAATAAATCAAATAATAATTATTTAAATAAAATATAGTTAAAGTTAAAATAATAAACAATAGAAAAAAAAAAATATATAGGGAACACCAGGATCCATTCTTAATAGCTGAAAATTCATTTATGATTTTAAATTATTTTTTCTTTTCACAGCTTTTTTTTCCTTTCTTTAAATTTACTCATGAGAAATTAATTCAACTGTTTGGTTTTTCATATAATCATTGACATCTGTATTTCTTATTTATTTTTATTACACAGATATCTATTTCATTTATAAACTAAGAATTTGTACAAATTTATGCACACTGTCAATCAAAAAACGAAAAAAAAAAAACTTTATTAATTATTTTTCTCACGAGTGGTTTTTTTTTCTATTTCAATAAATTGTTTATTTTTTTTTCTCTTTATCTGAACTTAATTAACATAACTACAAACAAAAATTCAACTTTTTTTTTCAAAAAAAATTAAAACAAAAATTGTGCAATATGTACAATACAAAAAAGAAAATAAAAAAAAAAAAAAAAGAAACCACATTGACTACATTTGACAAATGCAAAAAAAAAAAATTAGTGGATAAAATTGTTTCACAGTTTTTCTTGTTTTTCTTTTTTTTTTTCATTATCTAAACGTGCACTCTAATGTAATGATAAAAAATAAAGAAGGATCCTGGGACAGGTGGGTGTGTGTACGTGTGTGTGTTTTTGTGTGTGTTGTTGCTGTTGTTATAAAAAAAATTAATAGTGAATTCACTGTTCGATAATTTCTTGGCTAGCAGGCATTTGGCAGACCCTATAGAAAACAGTTTTACCGTGTCCATCTTCACCAGTTAAGATGATTTGGCCATCTTGTCCTAATGTTGCCTCAGTAACATTATTAAGATCAACAGCAACACTTGTACCATCAGGTCCACTAACTTCAGTAAGTGTTCCAACATCACCTTGACTCGTATGAATCTGAATAATTTATTTATTTATTTATTTACTTTTTAATATTAACAAATACAAAAGTATAAATCGTCAATTAATCATGCGGAAGTATGCTTACATGTGCAACTCCTTGTACTTGGGCAGTACTACCATCTGGTAATGTTATTATTGAATTACTTGAATCCATTTGAATAATTGATACACTTCCATCTGCATTTGTTATTGTTTGAAGAACAGTTGTTGGATACCCTGACATCTGTAATCATTAAAATTATAAAATATTAATTAATAAACGAAAATTATATATCTTCAATAAATAAACAATAAAAATATAAATAAATTATAAAATAAATTAATTTTTTTGTAAATCAAATAGGTAAAACTTAACACCAACAACAAAACATATTTTCAATGAAATTAAAGATGAAATAAATTAATGATAATGATGTAAAGAAAAAAAAAAAAAAAAATGATAATATAGTGCATGCACACTTCGATCACTAACCACTACCTGAGTGGCAGTGGCAAGAGCCGTAGGTGATGCAGCAAGTATATGCTGTGGTGATGAGTTTCCCTTAGATGATTCATTTGTACACAAATGAACAACTCCCACCGTTTGCTGTTGTTGTTGTTGCTGCTGTTGTTGCTGTTGTTGCTGCTGTTGTTGTTGCTGTTGTTGTTGTAATTGACCACATTGTCCATCATTTGGTGATGAATTTGATGAATGTGGTGTTTGTTGAATGATTGTTATGCTTCCTTTATCATCATCTTCAATAAATGCTGGCAACAGATCATCTCTTCCATGATGTTTATAACAATTAATAACTATTTGTCTTAATGCATGTGTCCATGAAATCTATATAATAATAATTATTATTATTAATTTGTTATGTTATGTTGTATTGTATTTTAATAATAATAAATAATAAACTAACCTTTTGCTTATCATCTTCAGAACGTGCATCCATACGAACATTTGCCCATGGTAATTCTTTTGGCCACCATGGTGGTCTTGTACTTTCACGACCCCATCCTGGTTTACCTCTTCCAGTTGAATATTTTAACATCAATGGTATAAATGCTCGCAATTGTGCTTGTGTCATTTTTTCAACTGGTGTTGGTATACCATCAATAATTAGTGGTGGTAATTCATATAATGATGGATCATCTTGTACTGGTGGTGGTGCTTGTTGTGCTAATGCACTTTCAAGTTCTTCCATAATTGCTGCTCTTAAATTTTTAACTACATCTTCAAGTGGTTTTGCTCCAAATACTTTGTAACTACTATTTGGTTTACCAGGTGTTGCAACTAATACTACTGCTTGTTGACCAACTCTTGTTGCAAATTCATCTATTGTTTGCTGTTGATAGATAAATAAATTAAATAAATAAATATTTATTCAATTTTTTTTGTTTGTTTGTTTGTTTATGTATTTATTGTTATTTTTTACATACCCGGAGTTTTCTTAAAAGTCTGTTTTGTTGTCTCTTTCTGATACTAGGATTTGTTTCAAAACTGTGTGGTCTTTTTCTTTTTTTAGCTGATACTATTGCAGCAGCTGCAGCAACACCAATTGGTCCTATGAATTAATTATTTTTCAATTTATTATTATTCAAATTATAACATAATGAAAAAAAAAAAATATTAATATATAAATCATTAACAATTAATTATTACAATTACTTCTACTCTATTCAAATTTTGATTTTTTTTTTTTAAATAAATAAAAATAAATTATTATTCTTCTCATTTAATTTGAGGCAAGCAAGAATAATTACAACAATGACAACAATACGTGCGATAATTAATTTATTACACTTTGTTGTTAAATTTGTATTTGTATCAATCAACAAAATTACAACGAATATTCATTTTTATAGCCAAGCTTTCTAATATTTTAAATACACTTAAAACAATGACAATGATTTTATTTACTTTTGTCATTAAAAAAAAAAAAAGAAAGATAATAATGACAGTGTGATAATGACAATGATTAGTGAAAAACAAATTGAATAATAAAAAAATGAAAAATTAACATCAAAAATACTGCAAATAAATACGTTAAAACTTTTGCAAATAATAATAAAATTTTTAAAAAAATAATAAAATTAGAATCATCTTGTATCTGCAAAGATTATCAAATGAATTCAATAATTCTTTTTTCTTTAAATTATTTTCATGTACTTACAATAATTAAATGTGACTGTTGTATTGTTTTTTTTAAAAAACAAAAATTAGATATTAAGAAAAGAAAGTTATTTTTTTAATTTGCAGAAAGATGATATTTTCAAAAGATTTTAATTTTATTGAAAAAAATCAAAAGGTGAAAAAGCAAAAAAATGAAAATCACCCTCAGATTTGATTTGCCAACCTGCAGCGGCGAGTTGGGCCGTCACGTCATCATCCATTGCTGATGCAAGAAGATCACCCTCTTCATATGCCTCTGATCCACTCGTCTGGGTGTCATCATCATCATCAGATAGTCTTTCAATTCGGTCCATTGTTCCAGTTTCAGTACTCGGCAATGAAACCATTCCCTTTCTTCACTTACCAATTATTATTTATTGTTGATTTATCAACAATCTTAGCTATTATTTATTTATATTATTTTTAATATTAAATATATATTTATGTATATAGTATTTAATCTCTCTCTCTTGTGTGATATATTTATATCTCTTCAGTATAACAGCATTAAAGTTGACCGGTGATACTTCATCACCATCACCTGAAATTTATAAAAAAACAAACAACATTATTGATTTTGTTAAATATATAAATTCTGATATGGATATCATGTATTTTTATTTTTTGATTAATGACAAAGTAGGTGAAGACTGAGTCATTTCCTGAACCCCTAGCATATGTTGAAACTTGAAATTGGAAAGGGGGATAAAAAGCCTATATCTCTCTCTCTCTCTCTTAACAGTCGTCGACCTTTTGAGGGTGAACATAATATAATATCTATCCTATTTAAAAAACCAAAAAAGGAAAATATTTTTCTATTTAAAATTATAAAAATAACACACCACCACCACCATCACCACCAGCATGATGATGATGATGACCTGATTTAAAAAACGACAAATAAAAATGAAGCAAATTCCAATCTTTTCATATGATCAAGCGTTGATGACATTGATAAACACACGTGGTGAATTGATATTATAAAAAATTTGCGCATGTCGTTGTCATAATCAAAACTTCTTGAGTTAAAAAATAATAATAATATTTATATGCGCAGGGCACAGAAGGTGAATATAAATTGAAAATGAATGAATGAATGAATATTCCTTGACGCAGACGTCGTATAAAGTAACACACAAGTGTTATCGCGTTGATGATGCTCTTGTGTTGTTGAATCATTGGAGCAAGAATGACTTGTTGTTGTTGATGATGATGATGATGTTGCTTGTCATAATCATCAATGAATGATTTGTTATTGTTTGAGCTAAACTTGGTGATAAATAAATTGAATAACGGAGTATATATTTTTCGCGTCTGCGGAGATGACCCGTCGTTGACGACGTTGGTGTTCTGGGCAACGCAAACCTATACAACATTTACAATAATGTCTCATTCAACAACCTCACACCACGCCCCTTGGTTCTATCACGCGTTCGCGTTTGTTTTGTGTCTTGTTATCAATATGATACACTGAATTACCAAGTTACTCCTCGAAGAAGATGTGTTATTAAATTGTCTCTATCAAGCTGGCTTCATCGAAAAAAAAAAAAAAGAATATGGCAGACAA
Source organism: Aphidius gifuensis (assembly GCF_014905175.1). NCBI lineage: Eukaryota > Metazoa > Arthropoda > Insecta > Hymenoptera > Braconidae > Aphidius > Aphidius gifuensis. The sequence goes on along the minus strand of NC_057791.1, from coordinate 24,973,417 downwards.
GTTGTGATATAGATATATATACAACATCTAGACTGAAAGGAAAAAAAAGCCACCCCTTTTTTTATTAGTTGTGCAATAACAATAAACAAATTAAATTTAAAAAAATATTACAATTATTTATAAATTAAAGTGACAGGCATAAAATCAATCAATATAAAAGTTTTGTTTATAAAGTGAATCTCACCGTGTCAATGTTTTACAACAATATATTTGGCGTCCCGCCACAAAAACGCGCACAACAGATTCCATGGACAACACCATGTCAATTTATCCTTAAATCCACCAACACCACCACCATCAACACCACGACAACTATGACGACCACGACGAGCACGACGACGACGACGACGAGGACACGATCAAGAAGAACAAGACCAATATCACCACACCAGCCCAGTAGAATAGTATGTATATAAATGTGTATTACTATCAAGGGATTGTGTGATGAGGGTTGGCTGGCTTGGGGGGTCAAAATCAAGCAAGCTGCGGTATCGATCGGTTACGCGGTACCTAGACTTCATCCTTCTCTAACATATATACCACTATGTATTTACTTTTTATATACAAACACCAACACCAGCATCATCAACATCATCATCATCATGATCATCATCCCAACATATACACAATATTTACTAATACAGTAACAAATGCGCCGACGACAAAAACCATCATTCTGACCATTATTATTAAGCCGCCATTTTGAATGAGTCTGCGCGTTGACTTACTTTTCATAAATAAATATATAAAAATAATAAATACTAAAAATATTAATTATAATATATTAATTTAATTGTTATTATTGATATTTGATAATTTTATAATTATTAATTTTTTTAATTTATGTTGTTACTTACCAAAATTGTAGATTTATAATGGATGATGATTTTTACACACCAGTAGAACCAAGGTGATACACCAATGCAAGGGATTTACATTGGTGTATGTACGGGCCTGGAATGATTTCATTGGTTTAAATACATGGAGCACGCGTCATCGCGTCCTTTTTATAAATTAATTTTTTCATTGGCTGGATACAGGGGAAATTATTTAACACGTGACTATCATTTTCTCTATTCTTTTTTTTTTTTTTTTTATATGGCGTTAGTGTCGCGTTTATAAATAATAATAAATTATTATTTTTTATTAACAAATATTTATAAATTACATTGTTTATTGTTTATTGTTATTGTTGGTAATTTTATTTATTCATTTTTTTTTTTCATTGATGATAAAAGTAATAAATACACTTTTTTTTTTTTTTCGTTTTTTTTTTTGTTTTTAGTTTATGGATTTGATGAAAAATAAATTTTAATTGTTTATTTGTATTGTGTCAGTGTCATAAAGTGTTTTTTTTTTTTTTTTTTTTCTACACGTGGTTGTCAATTGTTTATAATAATTTATATAAACTTTTAAAATAATTTTTTAAGACACCGCCATTTTTAAGAAAAAAAACAAGCGGTAAATTTGAATTTCATTTTCATTTTTTTTATTATTAATTAATTTAATTTATTATTATTTAGCATTGTTTAATTAATCATTTTTGTTAATAAAAAGCTACTATTAATTGTTTACATATTTATAAAATTATTAAATTTAAAAAAATACCTGACAGCGCTGTAATATAATTTTTTTTTTTTGTTTTTCTTTTATAACCTAGCCTCACCTGACATTTCTACATTAAAAATAAATAAACAAATAAAAAAAAATATATATTTATTTATTCAGTCAGTCAGTAAATCTCGTTTATTTATTAATTAAATTAAATTATATTAATTAATCAATTATTTATCAATAAAATATTGACTCAAAAATAAATCATAATCATCATCAAGGTATTTTCATAATAAAAAATCAATTTGCAATAAATTAAATAATTTCATCACATTGTGCAATTTCAATTAATAATTATTTATTTAATTTTTACTAAATAATAATTCTTAAAATTAATAATTATTATAAAAAACATATATAAATGTGTAAAGTAACTTTACATATCACATCTGATTCAGGATAACTTTTTCGTTTTATATTTTCTTTATATCAAAAAAGAATATTTTAATTGTAAAAAAAAAAACTAATCAAAACTAAAGAAAAAAAAAAAATGATTAATATATAAATATATATTGTTTTTTTTTTCTTGAAATTTAAAACAGTGAAAAAAAAAAAAATACTGGTTTTCGCAAAGCCTTGTTTTTTTTTTTTAAATATATAATGATTAATTAATTGTTAAATTAATTAAATTTCAGGCCCATATTTTATTTCTATTGCACAATTTACCAAACCAGCCTTTATCACATAAACAGGTATTGTCTTGTTGACACGTACCATTTCTACATGGTTTTGTACATGTTGATCTTTGTGGTGATCTTCTTCCAATTTCACAATGATCACCCTTAAAACCAGGTGGACATCTGCATATATTATTACCCTTGCATTTTCCATTATTAACACATGGAATAACACATTTAGCTAAAATAAATATTTGAATTTTAATAAACAATTGTTTAACAACCAAAGCAATTAATTTTCAACTTACAAAATTCACATCTAAGACCAAAAAATCCTTTTGAACATTCACAAGTATCTTTTTGTATGCATTTACCACCATTTAAACATTTTTCAGCACAAATTCCTACAAAAAACAAAAATATTAATTAATTACCTTATTTATTATTACAGTTACAATGAATAATTGTTCAAGGCTATCAATTCGTTATTTATCAACACAATCATCAGCAACATCTGATACGAAAGCTGCTAAATTATTAGATAAAATAATTCGTGTTAATCATGCTGGTGAATTGGGAGCTGATCGTATTTATGCTGGTCAATATGCTGTACTAGGTATAATTAAAATATTTTAAATTTATTTTATAAATAAATATAAATAATCATGTTCAACAGGTAAAACAGCATCAGCTCCAACAATAAAACACATGTGGGAACAAGAAAAAAAACATCGTGATGAATTTGAACAACTTATTAAAAAATATCGTGTTCGACCAACGGCAATGTTACCATTATGGAATGTTGCTGGTTTTTTATTGGGTGCTGGTACTGGATTAATTGGTGAAAAAGCAGCAATGGCATGTACTGTTGCTGTTGAAACAGTTATTGTTGAACATTATAATGATCAGCTACGTCAATTAATGGATGATGATAATGTTAATAAAGAATTAATGGATACAATTAAAAAATTTCGTGATGAAGAACAAGAACATCATGATACTGGTATTGTTAATGGAGCTGAACAAGCACCATTTTATCAGTTGTTAACAAATGTCATTAAGACTGGTTGTAAAACAGCTATTAAAATATCAAAAGTTATTTAAATTAATGTGTATTAATTACCTCCTTCACAATATGGTCCTTGAAAACCTGGTGGACATGAACAAACACCTGGTGCTGTACAATTACCACCATTCATACAATTTGGATAACAAAGTGCTGTTTTACAAAGTGGTGGTCCTAAGTAACCATTTCCACACGATGTAACTGGATCTTTTTCTATATAAATTTACAAAAAAAAAAAAAGAAAAATTATTCATCAGTTTATTTTTTTGATTACACTTAAATGCTATTTATCAAAAAAATAATGCAAAAATAATTTATCAATTATTTTGTTTGTGAAACAACTGGTGTAACAAACTCATTCAAAAAAACAAAAAAAAAAAAAAATAAACCAAATAGCAAGCAAATTATTATGTGTAGAGGTATTTTTTTCTTTTTTTTCTTTTTTTTTTAAATTAAATCATGCAATATATTATTCTTGTCAGGCAAGTCGTGCGACTACGTGTAAAAATTTTCAAACAATCAAACACACACAAAACAAAATAAACAAAAAAAAAAATAAATTTATATGTAATATATCATGCATCCAAACTTCTTTTTTTCGTTTTTTTTTTTTGTGATTGAATACAGAACTGTATGTGTGAGTGGTGGAGATGTGGTGATCTGCGCGACTGACGGACTCACCGCGCACGGTACATTCTTTTTTGAGGCTGATACGAAGGGGTGTACCATTCAATGGTTTTTTACCCTTTCTTGAAACAATTGTAAGTCCAATTTCCAATTGAACCAAACCAGAAGTGTTGCCTAAACAAGGCATCATTATACTGAACTCTATAATTAAATAAAATTGATTTACAATTGAATTTAATTTATCCATAATTAAATTTGAAAATTACCTTTTGGTCTTCTTGGTACATGTCCATTTGTTTTAATTGTTATTGTTGGTGTTTTGAGTATTGTTTCATCAAATGATTTTAAACGATAAAAATTATAATCATATTTTTTAACACCAGATTTCCATGTGAAATTGACACTGTTAACTTCACCAGGTATTATTGGTAATTTATTTTCAAATTCTGGATCAAGTAAATAATACAATACTCTACCTTCAGTTATTGCATAAACTTCCATTTCAAAGCCTATTTAAATTTTAATAATAATTATTTTATTTTGATGAATTATATTTCAATAATTGAAAACAACTTACCACTAAACATTTTAATTTGTTGACGATCAATCCAAAGTGATATATCACCATTTGGCTTGTGTGAATTTAATTTTCCACCAGTTCTATGATGCCTAGTAATTACCTGTCCAATTTGCAAAAATAATAAAAATATAAATATGAACAAGGCCCACGGCATCATCATTAACAGGTGCTTGTTGTGTTGATATTTGTGCTTTCTCAATACACACTATTCGTTTGTGTGTCTACCTTCTCACTGAACCGTGTAAAGTATCGTGAAATTTTAAATTTCACGCTTGGCAAAAAATAAAAATAAAAAAAAATCCACACTTCTTTTTTTTCTCTTGTTAACTCTTTTTCTCAACTTCTTATTCTCATATGGTTATTGTATTTTTTTTTTTTTTTTTTTTATATTATATAAGTATAATTTTGTTTTTTCGTGCAATTTAAAAATTTACATTTAACTTGATGACTTAATTTATGAAACTAAATTATATTTCATTTAACAATTGATTGTTGTTTTTTATTTTTTTATAAAATTAAAATGATTAATGTTAAATTATTATTATGAAGAATTGTTGCGGAGATTGTAACAGCGGCTAAGTTACTGAGTGACTGACTGACTAACTCAATAAGAAAAGGCCCTGCAGCCTGTTGCTGCTGCTGTTGATACTTCTTCTTCTTGTTCTGTTGCTGCTGTTGATTCTTCTTCTTCTTATTATTTTTTCTTAATAATATTATTATTATTATTTCAACAATTCTTGACGATGATATTTGTAGTTTATTTTTTAAAACTTGCAAAGACATGTCATTATCTTTACCATTGTCCAGTTGCACAATGAACAAAAGATGAGGAAGATGATGAAGAAGATGATGAAGAAGATGAAAAAGATGATGACAATAAATATAATAAGAATAAACAACTTTAAATTCAATATGTCAAGTGTTAAATATACACATGGAACAAACTGGGTATCCTTGTTTTATCTCTTTTTGATCCTCATGTGCAACAACATCAACAACAAGTGCCTTGGCTTCATTTTAACAGGCAAATAACGCCCCGCTGTGTGGATCACATCAGCTGAGAAAATATAAAAAATATATACATTTAAAAAAAAAAAGATAGAAATATACCTGATCTCTTGATTTGATCATATAGTCTTTTTGCTGTTAAAACTCTCTTCATCTTGTTTTTCAATTGAAAGAGGGAGAAAATGAAAAAAAAAGAGAAAAAAAAACATCTTTCGCAGCGTGAAAACTTTTTTTTTTTTTTTTCTTTTTGCCAGGACAATTAATGTCTATGTATACCTGATATTTTTCGTGAGAAATACAACATAAATGTCTTTATTATTTTTCTAATCTTTATGTTCTTTTTTTTTCTTTTTTCTTCAGCTTGTCTGGTTCTTTTTCTTTTGCTCCTCCTTTTTCACTTTTTTTATTACAACAACAAGAGAAGGAGGAGGAGGAGGATGATGATGATAATGAAGAACAAGATGCGAAAGTAGAGGAAATCTCTGGTAGAAATTGTCTGAGATGTGAGTGTATAGATTATTCGTGCTACTGTGCCGCAAAGTGCGCTCTTGTATTTGCGGCTCGTCGAAAGATATAAATTATTTAAAAAAAAAAAAAATAATAAATAAAACGAGATGGGCAACCAGTTTTTAACGTCACCTTTTTAATTTTTTTATTTTTGGGAAGCACCAGAGCACCAGTTTGTCTGTGTCTTCTTTCGTATATTAAAAATTCATTTTTTTTTTTTTTTTTTTTTTTACCTCCACTCTGGATTATTTTAGTGTTGTATATAAATAAATAAATAAATTTAAAAAAAAATAAGAATAATATTATACTACCTATATATATTTATTTTTATTCGACCTTGTTTTCACATCTTCAACGTGTCTTCGTTATGTTTTATTGAAGGTGAGAGAGAGATTGTATTTGATGATGATTTTTTTTTTTTTTTTTTTGAATTTTTAATCATGATTGTTTTATCTCTTGGATTTATCAACACCCTTTTTTTATTTAAATTTATTTATTTTTTTTTTTTGATAAATATTATTTCTGCTAGGGTCATGCCGAGATATTTTAATTGATCCGATAAAGTGAATAGACAGAAGACGTATTATGTATTTATTTTGCATGATGAAAGTTGTATCAAACCAATTAAAATTTGTCATTTATTTTATTTGCAATTTATTTTTATTAGTTTTTATTATTTTAAATGACGTCTTTATAGTTTCATGATGAATATTCATCAAATCATTCACTTTTATTTTCGTCATTTTATAATGATTTATATTGTTTGCAAAATTAATTAATTAAATCATTCAACAAATATCTCATTGTCAATAAGTAATTTTAAATTTAATATTTTTATGTCAAGGTTGTAAATAAATTTAAAATAAATGACAATTTTTTAAGTAAAAAAAAATTTAGTTATTTAATTTTTTTTTTCCCACAATCATCATCATCAGAATTTAAAATAACTTTAATTTTTTTACTTAGCCAATTTATATTTATTTATTTATTTCGCTTTTTTTTTTTTTTTTTTTGATATAAATATATATTTCTTCATCCGCAACTCCCTTTTACTGATGATTTCTATTTTATTTTCAATATATATATAATTTTGTCTCTTTTACTCTTAAACATTGTTGTATTTTTGTCTGTTAAAAAAACATAAAAAGTAAAAATAAAAAGAGATAGAGAGCCTTGTGCAGAATGTTCTGTGGTACACCACAAAAAACCTGTCCCGCATAATTACATTATCGGTCAGATCTCGCACGACTTCTGTCCAGACTCCAATGGACCCGTTCTCGACCCTGTTCGTCTTTTTCGATTTTAAAAAATGAAAAAATAAAAAGAAGGAGGACTATAAAACAAGATGATGAAGATGCGATGAAAAAAAATAAAATAAAATAAAAAAAAAAGATGAAGAAGAAGAAGAAGAAGAAGAAGTTGAGACGAGAGAAAAGTACAATAACGAGGTCCTTTGCGCGATCAAACCACAGGGGGTCAGCTAGTCCATCTTGCATATGCTTTGAAACGCCAACACCCTGGATGATTGATCCTGGAAATATGTATATTAACACAGACACACAAATACACTCCCACTTCATATAACCAGTTGAAGATTTTACAAGCTTTTTATAATAAGGTAACGACGTGAGAAAAAATTTAAAAAACAAGCTTAAATATAATTAAAATTAAAAAAAAGCTGGATGGATAAATATCATCAAGCAATTTTATACTTGTTCAACAACACTTGAGACAACTATTCGTATTATTTTTTAAATGTTTTTTTATTATTGACATGGGAAATGCTACATGGACGTATGATGGAATGTAATTTTTTACTTAAATCAACAGGTAATTGACAACTTAAACTATTATTATTATTTATATTTTAATTAATTGTATAAAATATTAGATTAATACAACACAACGTTGAAATAATTATATATAATTTATTTTTTTTTTATATTTGTCTGCTATTGTTGTTGGTGGTTTTTTTTTTAATTGTTAATTTTTTTTTTTTTTTTGATGAAAAAAAAATTCTACGCTGTGTTTCCATGTAGAAAATTAAATTGTATAAATACTAATTACAGAATTTTTTTTTTTTTTTATTTCTTACTGATAGTCATCTGTGTACAAAATAATTTGTTTTTTTTTTTTTATTATTATTATTTTTTTAATAGACTGCCATTGATGCTGGTGATACTGATATATAACAAAAAATTTTAAATCTGCAATTATTGGCAGTTTTTTTTTTGTATTTTTTTTTTATGGTACTTTGTATTTTTTTTTTTTTTTTATTTATATAAAATTGAATTTGCAAATTAAGCTTGAGTTTTTAATACTAAATTATAAATTAAATAGTGAGTACTGCAGGCTAAGAAATGAGCTGCACTTTGACTGGATTTTTTTTTCTCTCCAAAGAGTTACAATGAAATAATAGCTTTATAATTTTACAATTTTATGACATACATGACACTGCAAAATTATAAATTACATTAACATTAAAAAAAAATAATATAATTAAAAATTTTGCAGTGAATTTTTACAGGGAAGCCTTAAAATTATAAATAACAAAAAAAAAAAAAAAAATAAACGAAATACTGGAAGTTTATGGGAAAATTATAAAATCTATTAATGATAAATTGAGATTCTGGCAAAAGTATAAACAATTATTAAATTTTTCTTTCATTATTTTATGGTAGAAAAATTATTACGACAAGATTTTAATCCACCAAAAAATTCTAAACAATTTAAATAAATAAGTTAAAAAAAAAAAACCAGGTTTTCTACATTACACGAAAAAAATATAAAAAAAAAAAAAACAATAATAAGCTTAAATTATTTATAATAAATTAAAATAACTTAATTCTAAATTTTACAATTGTCTTTTTTATACCATTACAAATTAATTTTACCCATTTGTTTTTTGTTTACTTAACTAATATTTCTATACACAAATTCGCAACTGAAAAAATAATTAACTAAGTGCCATTTGGTGCTAATTAATAATACGCAACGTTAAATCGCAATTATAATAATATTTAATAATAATAATAATATAATATAATAGCTGCTCTTGTGGTTTTATTTATTTTTTTTTAATTTTTGTAATTTTTTAAACACTAACTAATAATATATATTTTATATTTATATTTTTCAATAGTTTAATATATTAAATACTTATGTTGTCTCTACTCATAATGCTGTGCTAATTTAAAACAAAATAATTGTCAAAAAAAAAATGAAATATATATTAATTTAAAAAGCGTGTTTTACACATACAAAAGCAACAATTATTAGAGGCCTTGCATTATTTTGCAAAGTGCAAATATATATATATATTTTTTTTTTATTAATTATTATGTTTAAATTTCAATTTTCATCATGAGTAGTCGTTAAAATTCTCTGTCATAATTATCATTAAATATTTATTTATCTCGTGTGTTTATATAGTACGTAATATATTTTTTTTATTTACTTTTTCTATTTGAATTTGGCCCACTGTCGAAATTTTTTTTTATGTAAAAAGAAAAATACTTTTCAACAAAATTATTCATTTTTTTTTATATCAAATAATAGTGTCAGTGTTGTAACATGATCAACATATAATAATTGCAGTCTTGTTTTACCAATATTAAATTCAATTTTTATTAATTTATATTTAAATCAACAATTAAAATCACTGACCCTGTGTGTTTAAGCTCACGCGTTACGTCAAAATTCAAAAATTATTTAACAAATTTTTTAACTGGGCCAAAAATCAATGACATGATAAATATTATTATTATTATAATTTTAAGGCTTCAGAAAGCGTTACCGATGATGATTTTATTTTTTATATATTTCTACTAGTAATAAGATCATTATTTTATTTTTTTTTCGATTTTTTTTTTAAGCCTCATCGATAGCTTGCGGTCTTGAAAGAAAAAATAATAATAATCTAATTTATCTTTGGGTTTTATAACTCACGTGAGGATTCACTCGGATGGAATATTTAAAAAAAAATAAAAATAAGCAGTCAAAAGAACTGTTGAATTATTAATTTTTAAATAGAAAAAAAATAATAATAATAAATTGTCGTGCAGTTAACAAACGATCTCTTGAAAAATGTATTATTAAAAAATTTTTTTGATTATCCAAATTTTATTATTTGATTGAATTTATATTGTCAGTATTATATTATATTTTTTTTTTTAAGTAATAAAACCCAAATGAAACATATTTTAAAATGGCAGTAGAGTGTTTGAATTTACGCCCGGCGCAAGATTAATTTAATTATTTTTTCAGACAAGATGTTGATTTAATTATTGAATGAATAAAAAAAAAGAAAAAGAAGCTTTTTTTAAATTACGATGAATAAATTGACATGATGATCTTACACATAAGTTGCCAATGAACCAGCATTAAGTGATGGAGTCTCGTCTGGTCTAGCTTTGGGTCCATACTGTCCAATGAATGATCCATCCTCCGTAAAACGTCCTGTTGTTAAAATAGAAAATGAATAAATTTATTATTGATATATAGTAAAAAATAGTTGAAGCAAATAAAATACCATGTCCTTGATTGAGTTGATGAATATATTAGGTTAAATAATAATAATAATAATAATTTGTGTAAATAAAGCTGATAATGTCCTACCTGATGTCAAACTCAGACCAGGGTCGCATATGCTTGTGCATTTGGTTCTGGTTTTTTTTGTCGACCATATTGACCAATAAATGATCCATCTTCAGCCATACCTTCTGCTCACACAATGGTCACAAACGAACACAAATAATAAAACAAACAAAAAACAAACAAAAAATAAACAAATGATAAATAAATAAATAATAATTAAAATTAAATTTAACAATATGCTGGTTTTTAAATAGCCATTCGCTGTTTATATTTGATAATATACATGACGTCAAGTTAAATAATAAAAAAAATCTACAATATACAGACATTAAATAAATACAAGTGGATGCAAAGCAAAGGGTAATTAACATAATGGACTTTGTCATGTGAAATTTTTACTAAAAGCCAGTGCCTATTTTGAGTGAGTGATTAAATTTTGTTTGTATAGTATTTTAAAATAACTTACCAGTATCACCCTCGCCATATTCAGCCATAGAGTCAGTATCAGACTCTGGATTTTTATGATCTTGATGTGATGATGAAGCTTGTGATGCTCTTCCACCAGCTGATTTTGTATCAAGTGGTTGTGAATACTCGTGAAAACCACCCTCATCGTAATCACCTCGTCCAGCTGCTAATTCACGCTCATGAACAGCATATTTACCACCACGATTACGTTTTATAACACATACAATTATTAGTACCATCAATAGAAATGCAATTGCCAACATCATTCCAATAAACCATCCAGCCGTTGCAACATTTTCTTTAGCTTCAATAATTGGATCTTCATTTGTCGTTTCAATTTCTTGTATTTGACTCTCTGATAAATAATCACCATCAACAGCAACAATAGCCATCAAGAATTTTTCACCACTTGCCAAGCCAGTTAATACCAACTCAGTACCCTGTAATTCTGGATCACTTTCTTGCCAAATAGTTTCATCTCTCAGCTTGTATTTTGCAAAGAAATGACTACCAGGATAACCAGCCAAATTTGGTATCCAAGTTAACTTGACATTTGAATATCCATTTTTCATTGGCATACTTCCCCATTCAAATCTTGGTGTATCTGGTTTTTGTGAATGTCGAGTTGTTTCTTCAATATAAAAATCAGCTCCCTCACCAGCTTCAGTTGTTGCACGTACATGAACACGATATTTTGTATTTGGTGCAAGACTAGCAAGTTTAGCACTTGTTATTTCAGGATCATAAACATGTGGTTGTCGTTCAAGTAATAAACCAAGTGATGTACCATCAACAATTTGATAATATATTCTATAACCAGTCAATATACCATTAAGCTCAGCTGGTTTTGTCCAGCGTAAATAAAATGCACTTGAACCCATTGGTGATGCATCAAGACTCAATACAGTACCAGGTACACCCTCAGGTGTATTAAAACTAACTAACTCAGATGTTGGACCATTGTATCTTCCATTATATGCCATTATTCTAACCCAATTTTTACTAAATGGTACAAATTTATCAATATCAGCTTTTGTTGTATTACCACCGGCAATTGTTATTTCACGCATACCCTCTTCACCATCTTTATCAGTCCATGTTTGTATTTTATAACCACGCAATTCACCACGTACTGAATTTTCACTAACTGGTGTCCATGATAGTTTAGCTGTTGTTGATGATATTACATCAACAATTGTTAAATTACCAGGTGCTTGTGTTGGTTGATCCTCACCAGAATAACCAATAATAATACTTGGTGTAACACGTGATTCACCTTTTTCATTAATAGCAACAACACGTATTTTATAACGTTGATATGTCGGTTGATTATCAATTTGATAACGACTTGTTCGCCAATCATCAATTTCTTTCATTTCCCATTTTTCACCAGGTATATCACGATGCCATTGTACACGATACTTAAAACGTGGTGCATGATGTTCAATTTGTGGCATTATTGTCCAACTTATTACAAGATTTTGTGGATTTGTTCCGTTACCCATGACATTTGATGGATTTTTATATGGAACATCTGGTTGTGTTGTACATACAATACTGTGTGATGATGGTGTTGATGGTCCAATTTTATTATGTGCAATAACACGGAATGTATAATTTGCCCATGGTGTCATTTGTATATCATATGATTGTTCAGTTGCTGGTACATTGTCATTAATTAGTTCCCATGAATCTGGTGTAAATGATGTATTATAATGTATTGAATAACGTAATATTGGTGAACGATTATCACCCATTGGTGACCATTGTAAAGTTGCACTTTTTGCTTGACAATCTGTATTTTGTAATACTGGTGCATTTGGTACATCTTGTACAGTTAATGTTGCAAATGCTTTAGCTTCATCAAGTTCAGTACGTGCAACACATGTATATGTACCAGAATCAAGTTCAGTTGTTTTAGTTATTGATAATGAAGAATCAGATGCTAATACAAAACGTGGCTCATTTTCAAAATCAATTGGTTCACCATTACTTAACCAATCAATTGATAATGTTAATGTTGAATCAGCAACAGCATTACAACGAAATGTTGCTTGTGCACCAGCAGCAACTTCATAATTTTCTGGTTCATCAGTTATTTTAGTTTTTTCTTTAACAGTTAAAACTGCTTTTTCTTTAACTTCACCAAATTTATTTGATGCATGACATGTATACTCACCAGCATCTAAAAATATAACTTTTTCAATATTTAAATCACCATTATCTTGAGTTATATAACGTCCACCAGTTAGTTCTTGTCCATTACGTATCCATTTAACTGCTGGTTTTGGTGCACCAAATACACGACATGTCATGACAATTGTTTTACCATCAACAGTTGCTACATCAATTGGTGCTTGTGTTATTTCTGGTGCAAGTGCCAATACATTAACATAAACATCTTTATAAACATAACCAATTGAATTTGTTGCATTACAACCATAATTTCCAGTATCTGTTTTAATTAATTTTTCAATAGTTATTGAATTTGTTGTTACTTTACGTCTTGAATTTGGTGGTGCTTCTGATAATGGTTTACCATTATGTATCCATTTAATTTCTGGTTGTGGTACACCACCAGCTTCACATCTAAATGTTATTGTTTCATCTTCAGCAGCATTAATAACATCTGGCTCAACAGTAAAATATGGTACAGCTTGTACTGTTAAATCAATTGAATGACTTGCTGCTTTACCAACACCATTTGATGCTTCACATGTATATGTTCCTTTATCCTCAAAATTAACATATTTTATTATTAATGATTTACCATAATTACCATGTGTTATACGATCAGATGGTTTTATTCTAACACCATTTTTATTCCATATTATTTCTGGTAATGGTGTACCACCATATATACAAAATAATTCAATTTTTTTACTACGTAATGCAACTTCATTTTTTCTACTGACATATTGTAAACGTGGTGCAACTTTATTTTGATTTGCTGATGCTGCTGATGATATAACATTCAATAAAAATCTATTACCAAGTTTATATTCTTTACGATATAATGATGATGCAGCACATGCATAATAAAAATCATCAGATGCATCATTACGTGTTACATTACTAAACCAAAGATTACCCTCTGGATCAAGTGTCATACGTGAATTATTTATTGATTTAATAATACCACCAGTGTCTTGAATTAACCAGTATACACTTGGTTTTGGCCAACCATCTGGTGGTTGACATGTCATTTTAAATGGTTCACCTTCATTAACTGATAATGATTGTTCATCATCATCTTTAAATGAATTCAACTCGGCTTTTCTAACAAATACTGAATTTGATGTTGCTGTACCCCATTCGTTTTCAGCAAAACATTGATATTGTCCTAAATCTTCATTTTTTGGACTTGATATTACCAATGTACCACGTCCAGGTTGTTGTAATATACGATTATCATATGCTTGATACTCGAATTTTTTACCATTTTTAATCCATCGATATCTAAAAAATTTTAATTTTAAAAAGTCATTTTTAAATTGATCATTCAAGACATACATACAAAGTATTAATGAAACACGGGCGTGGTAATATAATATCACGTTTTCCCCCACTCGTAACTAAAAAACTATGAGGTCATACAACTGATTAAGACTCGTCATTTAAATTGACTCTCATTCCATCAAGACGGTCATTTATAACCAGGAAATTTCAAGACAAATTTAATTATTTTATTTCCTTTTTTTCGACCCTTTTTTTTTTTTTATTTATAAAATGACTCAAATTTATAATTAACTTATTTTTTTTTTTTAATTGAAATTTAATATACCTATTATTATAATAATGATAAAAAATTTGAGTATACATACGTTGGTGCTGGTTCACCTTCTGCTTCACATTCAATTAAAAATGGCTTGTCATTTTCTTTGACACCTTCCTGAGCAACTTGAAACAACAACTCTTCTGTTGGTGGCTGTTTTGATATTCTCGGTGGTGATTGAACTAAAACACGATAATTATATTAAATAATTTGCTTTTTTTTTTAAAAAAAAAAAAAACATTCTAAATTGAAAATGAAACAATAGCAACAAATGAAATACTTTGTAACTTGTTTTTTAAAATTATTTGCATGAAACTAATATGGATTGATGATAATATTTATCATGATTTATCAATGAACGACTAAAAAATTAATTTAAAATCTATTTTTAAAATGACCATGAAAAATTTAATGACTAAAGCCATATGCAGATTTAGAATTAAAAAAAAACTATGATGATTTTTCTACTTTTTTATGTCATTCATTGTTATTTTCACCTTTTACCAAGTCCGGTATTCGAACTACAACCGCATAAATAAATAATACATATAATTATCATCATCATCATCATAATAATAATTCAAGTAATAACAATAATATTAATTCAACAAATTGGGGCAAAAAAAAAAAAAAAAATGAAATACAAATTAATAATAATTATTGTCAGTTGAACTCACTTGATGCTGATGCACATAGTGAATATGCAATGATTAAAATTATTGAAGCCTTCATCGTTCCAGCCAGTCTGTAAAAATACAAATAAACAAATATAAATAAATAAAGTTAAATAAACACCCACTATCTATGTATTTATAAAACACAAAAATAAACTTTCAAAAAAAAAACAAAAAAAAATAAAAATCATTTTTAAATGATAAATATCAGCTTGAAAATAATCATCAACAATCATCATCATGAACAATACAAAAACCGGTTTTAATTTAAACATTTATTTTCATAAATTAATTTATATTAATAATTAATAATTGTTTTGATGTAACCGTTGCCAGTAGAGACACGAATATCATTTTTTTTTTTTTTCTATAAAATTGATTAACTCTGCAAAAAAAATTCAAATAAATTTTTAAATAATTATATCATCGTCATCTGAATTTGTTAGACTGTAACAGGTAGTGTGAATGATGATGTTGATGATATCACTATCTCGTTAGCCTCGAGAAAAAAAAATAATAAATTAAAAAAAAAAAAAAAAAAACAAAAATGACAACATTGGCTAAAAATAAATGGAACCACTATGCACCAAAAATCATCATGACAAATGACAATATTACCATTAAATGACGAAATTAACAAAATATGTTTATGATGATTGATATTGTATTTATAAAAATAAATATTTTGTATATTTATGTGTATATTTTGATTGGATATTGTTAAGGCTTGGCAAAACGGTCACACCCGTAGGCCAACCAAGCATTGATCGCAACATTGAGAGAGTTGAGAGAAGCAACGCTTGTCATTACACATTCTTTAACAAACATTTTAATTATTAATTAAATAATTATAATAGACTCACCAATTAAATATATATAATATGTAAATTATTAACTATTTTATACTATTTTAATCCAACCAAGACATATCTTTCTTTTTTTTATTTTATAATAAATATTGGAGTAAAAACCACTGTCTCTTGCATTCAATGTGTATACACACAACACTCAACACACACTCTTTTTATTTTTATTATTCTCTCTCGTTTTCGTACGGTGTTCAACGGTGTTCTGTTGGATCGAAATAATAATCATGATAATAATAACGGTGAATGTGGATAGTATATAAATATAGTATAGTAAGGTATAGGTGAAATATTATTATTTTTATTCCATTTTATTCCCCACTGCTTCATCATTCGAATTATTTCATTGGCTGTTTTTTAGCTGCGCTCTCTCGCTCCATTTTTTTTTTTTTTTTTTAATTCAAAAATTGTTGCATGAAAATTTTGAAATTAAATTATAATTTTTTGATATAAAAAAAAAAAAAAAGAGTTTTATTTATTACATAGGTATAATTAAGTTTATTGTTTTTTTTTTTGTTTTTTTTTTTTTGTGGAGTAAAAAATTAATTTAAAAATATGTTGATAAATATTTTAGATTTTTTTTTTTTTTTTTTTTCTGTAAAAATAGATATTATTTATTTAAATTTAAAAATAATATTTTTTTTTTTTTTATAGCGAAAAGTGGGACACATTTATATATCAACTATAGAAATTTTTCCTTTTTTTTTGGCAGATGTTTTTCTCGGAGTAATGGGGATGACATTTGGGACAATGATTTTAGAGTTGGGGGATGTTTGATGGATGAGACTGGTTAGTGGGGGGTAAGTTGTAACAATAGGTGTTTTTTTTTTTTTTTTTATTTTTATTTGGTTTTTTTGGAGCCAGGTCGTTGGCCTGCACTATCTTTGCTGCAGTGATTATGCATACTTAGTCACGTAATTAGTCCCTCGTCAAGAACTTTTATTTTTGTTTTTTTTATTTTTTAAGTTTCAAGTGCAACATGTATAATGAGTCGTTAACTAAAGGTCAACAAAACGCACTGTCAGTATATATTTATTTAAATAAACAAATGCAAAAAATTAAATTGACTTTTAATAATATTAAATGCAACAATAAATTAATTTATCAAATTTATTATTTAATTGTTGTATTTTTGAAAAATATCATGATAAGTTATTGTATTATTTTTTATTATTTAATGAAGCATTAAAAATAAATATCTAATAATTGTTATAATTATTTATATAATAATCATATTTTTTAATAAACAATTGATTCGAATAAATAATTTAATAATAAATTTATTGACAGTTATAACTATAGGGCCGACAAAAATGCAATGAGTCTATTTTTTTTTTTGTCAACCCCTTCATTAATTTTAATTAATTAATGATTTGGAGTTGTCAGATAGTTGACAGTTCATAATTTAATAATAAACTTAATTTTAATAAATAAATTGAAAAAAAAAAATAATAGAGAATTTATAAAAAACTATCGGTAAAAATGTGTTGCATACGTATCAACATTAGGCGGTAAAAATTTAAAATACATTTTGTCTTGTTATTAATTTCTCCGTTTTTTTGACTCATTACCGTAGAAATTTTTGATCGTGGAGAAATATCGGAGAAATACCGGAAAAGCATATACATATATTCATCGGGTATCTGATGCTAAATTTAATCATCATTTGGTTATCATTATTTATTATCAATCATTACCTACAGGTATAATGATAAGAGATGGTATAACTTTTCATCACTAAAATTTAATCAGCTGCACAAATTGAAGCATATGATGATACAGTACCCGGACTTGATCAATGAATTTTTAAAGTATTTAATTTTAGGTATATAGGTATACATTTGATTTATGTTGAATTTTTGTATACACAAATTGAAGCATATTGGTGCAGGTCAATTAATTTATCCACGGTTCAATTCGCAAAGCAAAAAATTACAATTTAGGATAGTTACACGTTTTTAAAAATTAAAATATATGAAGCTGTAGCAAAGAAATATATATTATCCCAACAGCTAACTTGTAATTTGTTGCTCTGCAAATTGGAAGCTGCTGTTGATGCTATAAATTTACAGGTGATATGCCATACAACATTTTATTTATATCTATAAATATAATCTTATGTAGCTATATAAAATTATTAACAAATTATCATATTATTTATTTATTAACAACTAATGATAATAATTTATTTAAAAAATTATATTATTATTAATAAAAATAAATTCAATTTAAAAATTAATAATGTATGTTTTTTAAATATATCATATTTATTTAATTAAAATTTATTTATTTATTTCTGAAAAACAGAAAAAAAAAGGACATCTCATATTGCCTTATAGGGAAATTCAGAAAAATTATTGGCTGGTTGGTTTAGTTGTGTCAGTTGATCAGTGTCAGTGTGTGACTCCATTTTAAGCAGAGAGACCCACCTTGTCTTCTGTCTTCGTTTATCCTGGAAATTCATCACACATAACCTCAACCATCAATTCTGCTAGTGAACGCTTGCAGTTTATTTTTTCAACAAATTATTTAATTTAATAAATAAATCATTAAAAATGGCAATGTCTGTACCAAGACCACCTGGATATCAATCCATGATGAAAGAAGGTTCACGAGTATGTATTTTTTTTTATTTTTTTAAATTATATATATTTATTGCTACATAATGCCGAAAAAAAAAAAAAAAAAAAAAATGTCATATCGGCATGCTAACATGGTTATAATAATTCAACAAAAAAAAAAAATAATGACTCTTTATGTCATATTATTTACAATCAACAAGCATCAATTACATGAACTATTATTGTTGCTATTATTTATATTTAATTTTAATAATTATATTGATGATAATTATTGTTGTTATATTTAGCACTTTTCTGGACTTGAAGAAGCTGTATACAGAAATATTGCAGCATGCAAACAATTTGCACAGACCCTTCGTACAGCCTATGGTCCAAATGGCATGAATAAAATGGTGATAAATCATTTGGAAAAATTATTTGTAACAAGTGATGCTGGTACAATTATCAGAGAGCTTGATGTTGAACATCCAGCAGCAAAATTAATGGTCATGGGTTCACAAATGCAAGAAGCTGAAGTTGGTGATGGAACTAATTTTGTCATAATGTTTGCTGGTGCACTTCTTGAAGGTGCTGATGATCTTTTACGTCTTGTGAGTAATTTTTAAGTTATATAAATATTATTATATTGCTCCTTAACAATTGCTATGAATAATAATGATTTAATAATTACTTAAAGGGTATCACAACAGCTGAAATTGTCATTGGTTTTGAGTTAGCATTAGAAAAAGCATTGGAAATTTTACCAACACTTACTGTTCATGAAATAAAAGATGTTAGAGATATTGATCAAGTTAAAAAATGCATTAAATCATCAGTCATGAGTAAACAATATGGCAATGAAGATCTCTTGACATCATTGATCAGTGAGGCTTGTGTTTCAATTTTACCAGAAAACACAACATTCAATGTTGATAATATTCGTATTTGCAAAATTCTTGGATCTGGTATTCACTCATCACAAGTTATCAAGGGTATGGTATTCAAACGTTTTGTTGAGGGTGATGTTACTAAACAATTAAAAGCTAAAGTTGTTGTATACACATGCCCAATTGATGTAACACCAACTGAAACAAAAGGTACTGTACTTATTAAAAGTGCAACTGAGCTACTTAATTTTTCACGTGGTGAAGAATCATTATTAGAAGCACAAATTAAATCAATTGCTGATACTGGTGCTACTGTTGTTGTTTCTGGTGCTAAATTTGGTGATATGGCATTACATTTCATGAATAAATACAATCTTATGGCTGTAAGATTACCAAGTAAATTTGATGTTAGACGTTTATGTAAAACAGTTGGTGCAACAGCTCTATCAAAGCTTATACCACCAACACAAGAAGAACTTGGTTATGCTGATTCAGTTCATACTGATGAACTTGGTGATACATCAATTGTTGTATTTGAATTGTTTGGAAATGACAGTCGTATTAGTACAATTGTTGTACGTGGTTCAACTGATAATTATATGGATGATGTTGAACGTTGTATTGATGATGGAATTAATACATTTAAAACAATCACAAGAGATGGTAAATTTTTACCAGGTGCTGGTGCAACTGAAATTGAATTAGCTGCACAAATTGGAGCATTTGGTGATACATTACCAGGACTTGATCAATATGCTGTACGTAAATTTGCAGCTGCATTGGAAGTATTTCCAAAAACACTTGCTGAAAATAGTGGCAATCGTGCATCTGAAACTGTATCAAAATTATATGCTGCACATAAAGAAGGAAAAACAACATATGGCTTTGATATTGAAGGTACTGGTGCTGCTCTTGTTGATACTGTTGAAGCTGGTATTCTTGATGGCTATGTGACAAAACAATGGGCTATGAAATATGCTGTTAATGCAGCATGTACTATTCTCAAAGTTGATCAAATTATTATGGCTAAACGTGCTGGTGGACCAAAAGCACCTGCAGCACGTGGAAATGACGATGATGATTAAATTATTTTTAGTTTATATAATATTTTTAATGATAATGTCACAATATTAATTAACCCAACAAAATTTCATCATAAGTTTTGTTTTTTTTTTCTTTTTTTTTTTTTTTTTCATTTGTTAACAATTTTCCTATTTAACACAAAGATTTTTGATATTTTTAGCATAATGATAATTAATTTGTGTAAAAAAAAAAAAAAACTTTCAACTAGGAAAATAAATTTTTATGAAAAAATTGAATAAACATTACAATTTTTTTTTTTTATTTAAAAAGAGCACGAAAAAAAAATTATACAATTTTGATTTTTATTAATAATTTCTATTTAAATCTAAAATATGATAAATATTTATCGTCTATTTGGACAATTAACAATATTGTTTATAACAATAAGAAAATATTTTTGTTTCTTTTTATAAAATCAACAGAAATTTCATCGAAAAATTAAACCTGCATGTTAATTAAAACAGAGGAATGATTGAGTTTTTTTTTTTTACAATTTCACACAATGTTATCATAGGTTTTTTTTTTTTTTGTCCAAAAATATAGTAGAAATATAATTTCTTCATTGAGCATAATTACAATTGAAATTGTTGATAATAATAATGATAAAAGAAAAACAAAAATTAGCTGATTAAAAATAAGTTAAAAGGTAAATTTATATTTGGACTAAATTGTTTGGTTAATTGTTGATGCTGCTGCTGTTGTTGTCGTTTCTTTTTCATTGATGTAACGAATGAAATATGTAACTTTAACTTGTTCAACATGTCGACATAGCTTCATTGCCAAACTCGTGCGTAATTTCATGTGTTCAGTTAAAGATGGTAAATTCAATAGTAAAAATGCCAATCCATCAATTTCCTGAAGAGGAGAAATAAAATAATCAATAAATAAATTGCCAACAATTATTAATAAAAAAAAATATAATAATATTTACCTCTTGTCTAACTCGATAAGCCAAATCTTTACAATCAGATGTTTTTCTTAAATAACGAAAAACATCATCAACACTCCATGACAATGGATTTGATTCTAATTTTCTTGTTTTTGGTCTTCTTTGTTTTTGTTGTATTCTAACATATTCATCTTCATTATCATCAGCTTCTGATTCACCAGCATCATCAAAATCTCGTTCACGTTTTATTGATTGACTCAATGAACCATTTAAACTATTTTTTGGTGTATTTATACTACCAGGACTATCAATATTACTTTCTTTACTTCTTCTATCATTAAATGAACTTCTTGAATCATCAGATGCATTACTTGATGGCACACTTGTTTTTTTAATTAATAAATTTTTTGTTTTTGTCAAATTTTTATGTATCATCATGTCAATTTCTGATAATTGTGGTCGTTCATCATTGTTACAATGATTATTAGTTTTTTTTTTATCCATATCAATAAATGCTGATTCATCATTATTATCATCCTCTTCCTCATCATCATCATCGTCTTGATTATTATCATTATTATTAACACTATTATTGACATTATTATTGTTGTTGTTGTTGTTGTTTTTGTTGTTGCTATTATTATTATTACCTTTAACCCATTTACCTTTTTTATTTTTTCTTTTTTTTTTACCCCATGGTTTTGATTTTTCACTGTCATCATCATCATCATTATCGTCATCTTGATTATTCAAACTATTATTATTCATATTATATACTGTTGTTGGTTTTTTACTTGCTGATAGAGTAAATCTATGTTTAGCTTTTTGACATCTATCTGGACATTTTGATAGTTCAGCAACTTTAATTGGACCAAATAAATTTGGACAAACTAATATTTTTTTACATATATTACGACAAAATTCTGGTACCATTTCACCACTAGATACAACAGCAACATTTGCACGATATGTTCTATCTTTATATTTAGCTTTAAGCTCAACAAGTTCATATCCAGTTTCAGCTTTAGTATCACACTGTATGGCTTTTAATATTCTTGATGATCTATAACCAACTGATACAATCATTGATAATATTTCTTTCATAACAAGTGTTGCTGGTCCAGGACCAACTGATTTTGGTAGTGTTGCTAATTTACCTTTTGATACCATTGGACCAGTATGACAACGATAATTAAAATATATTTTTGGTGACCATGATGATATTTTTTGATCAGACGACATTGGCATATCAACAAAGCTTCTTTTATCAATTTTTTTATCATCATAATCAATTTTACGACATACTGTTGCATAATCCTTTGGTGATTCAAGAGGAAATAAATTTGATTCACACCAACCAACTGGAAATATTTGCATTGATCTCATGTGTACAATATGTTGAGGACATTTTATTGGATCATTATCCAATGATATCCATAATAAATCTTGTACAATTTTTGTAATATGTGCTGCACATATTGTACCCTCATTTCTTGGATCAACAGCTTCAAGTCTCATGTTTACTTCAAAACCACCATCAATTGCTGATTCACGTTGAGGAAATAATTCTTCATTAGCAGCAATTGATTTTGTTAATTTTAAATAATTTTTCCATTCAAATTCACCATTAACTAGTCTATTCCAACCAGCTGGTGGTTCAATTTTAATGCCATTTTTTTTAGACCAATCAATTGGAAATATATATGGATGATCAACAGTACATAGCCATGATTTTTTATCATTCATACTATATATTTGATCAATTTCAACTAAAAAATAAACTTCATCAAATACTTTGCCAATTGTTGCTGGACATATTTTTGTTCTGTCATTTGGCAATAATGCTTCAATTTTCATGCCAGTTTTAAATTTATGATGTGCATGTATTGTATTATAGTTGAATAAATTTTGTGATGATACATCATCTTTTGGTGATGCATCATAGATTTCTTTCCATTCATCATAAGTATGTGTATCAATTACTGAACTTGGTGGTTGTAAACAATATTTTTTTGAATTAATTTTTTTAGTTGCAAAACCATGTACATGAAGTGTTTCAGATGTACAAAATACCCAAAAATCATTAACAAGTGCACCAGGTGTATCATAACGTAATAATAATCTACCACCAACATTTTCCATAATTGTTGCAACCCAAAGGTTATATGGATTTTGTGGATCATTAACTTCAACTT
Source organism: Aphidius gifuensis (assembly GCF_014905175.1). Lineage (NCBI taxonomy): Eukaryota > Metazoa > Arthropoda > Insecta > Hymenoptera > Braconidae > Aphidius > Aphidius gifuensis. The sequence goes on along the minus strand of NC_057791.1, from coordinate 24,949,404 downwards.
TAGTACCATCTTTTATTCTATCAACCATACTTAATCCTTCACCACTAAGCATTTCACTTGGTACTGATGTTGCTGTTGTTAAAAAATTATCTAATGTATCAATGCAATCTGGTGATTTATCAATTATTGACTGTGGTGGTTCAAGACGTTTATTATTTTTTTTACACCAGCCCAATTCATGAGCAGCTTCTTTTGTTAAATTAAACCAAAATTCAAGTGATCTATCATCACCACCATAATAACGAAGTCTTAGTAGAGGACCACATGCCATTACAATTGTTGCTACCCAACAAATATCATCGCTTTCATTCTCCTTGACAACTGGCACCTCCAATGACATACCAATTTCGATTCCATTTTGTAGTGTCGCTTCCACGTGGTGAAAATTTATTTGTGGTACTTCAATTGTTTTTGTTGCATCAAGATAATCTTGCCAGACAAATTCTGGTCCTTCATCTATTGAAAAAAAATAAAAAATAAAAAAAAAAGTAAAATAAATCAACAATTAAAATACATATAATTATTCAAATCTTGGTTTTTTTATTTATCAACAATAATTCATAACTTTTTCATTTATTTATTTATCCCATAGAAACGACAGTTTTTTCATACGTGTTATTATTTCTAATTTAATTTATTAAATATATTTTTATTTACGTATCTTAAATTTGAAATATGAATCATTAAATTTTTTAAATATTTTTCATTTCCCAAAATTATGAAATGAAATACTTTGTAGATTACACTAAGTAAATATAAATTACGATAACGAAATGACGAAAAAAAAAAATATATATATACCTATACATATATAACTAAGGTTACTAAAATAAAAACAACTAAAATGAAAATAATTAATTTAAATTAATATTAAATTGTTGATAATAGTGTAAAATTATATTTTACATTTTTAATTTTTTTTTTTTATTAATTAATGATTGTTAAAAAACTTACCATCTTCCATCATATTGTCCATGAGTTAACTTTTCAGCACGTTGATATTTTTCAATTGTTATTATTATTATGATTATGATGATGATGATTATACCAGGTACAAGAGAGAAATAACAAACAGAAAAAAATTTATCTACACCTGCCCTTTCTCTGCGAACAAAGTTATGTTTTATTAACGAATCATTAAATTTTCATCATGTACATATGATTATTTTATATTGGTATCTAAAAACCTTCATATAATAGTTTTTTTTTTTTTTTTTTGTTAAAGTTTTTAATATAGTTTCATAATAAAGATGAAATTTTTATGACAATTTGTCGATTAAACTTACCACTTTTTATTTATTCAAAAGCAATTTTATTCATTAATTTGCAAATTGCTTGTTTAATTAGTTTTTTTTTTAATAATTATTATTAAATATATAATTATTAAATTTGTCGGCTAAAAAATTATAAAGCGTTTTTTAGTTACTTTGGTATTTTTTACTTTCTATCTCACTCACGTTTTTAACTTGAGCGCATGTGTGTTCTGCTTTGAGAAAATTTGAATCATTTTGGAGTATTTTCTTTTTTTTAATTGTTTTTTCTATTTTTAAATTATCAAAATTAGAATTTTTTGTTATTTTAGAAATAGTAGAGCTTAATTTTAATTATTATTTTGTATTTTTTTGCATATAATTCATGCTAAAATTGTTTAATTTTTATCAATTTTTAGAGAGTAAAAAACTCTCGGAAAAAAGAGAGAAAATTATTATTGTTATAATGATTGCAGCACCTCTGGTATTTTAATTTGTTATAAATTTTACATTTTTGCCGACAGATGATAACAGCAAGAGGGAAATTGTTTTGACAGGAAAATTAACGTCAAAGAGAGGAGAGGGATTTATTTACAATGGCGACATTGCCACCACGTAAAAATTTGACACCAACAAAAATATCAAAAGAATATTTGACACCACTTGAAATACTTCTTCAACTTGGTTTTCCAAAAAATCGAGCGTGAGTCTCGTCAACAAGTCATTATTCATGTTGTCATATTGAAAATATTATTAATTTTAAGTTTGTTTACCAACAAACTCATTCCCATTGGACCAACCGCCATCTTAAAAAATACATGACAGCTGTTGTTATTGTCCCATCATCATCATCATCATCATCAACATCAACAATATTATTTATTTATTATTAATATTTATTTAAATTAATTATTTCAACAGTGAAAAAGCATTGGCAGCAACTGGACATCGTGGGGTACAATTAGCATCTGATTGGCTCTTGGCACATGTTAGAGATCCAAATATTGATGATGAAACATCCAGAGAATACATTGTCTATCTATGTCCAACTGGTTTATTTGCTGAAAAATTGGCTAAATTTTTCATTGAATGCAAAGAGCTTGGATGGAACAAGGCACATAATTATATACCCCATTTGACAATGCTTAGATTTTTTAAAGTACCAGATGAATTAGCTAAACAAGTTGCAAATTTATTTGAAACATTGATAGACATGAAAAATGATTGTATAGAAAGAATTGATTTTGAAACTTATATATCACCAAATTTCATGGGTTTATTTGTTGATGATAATCAAGCAAAGCTTCTTGATATTATTGCAAAAAGATTTATCAATAAATTATCAAGTATTGATATTAATGCTGATATACATACTGATTCATTACATTTGTCACTTGCTTATCAATTTTCTACTAATCAATTTCAGCTATTAAGATCAATGGTAGAAAGAATGGGAAAAAATTCATCATCAAATTGGGAGCTAAGACTTTATTCAAGAAATGCAAAGTTAAAAGATTCACGAGTACATAAAGTAACACATGCTCATGTACCAAGAGAAGATGATGAACTTGAATTAAGACCTGGTGATTTTATTTACATAACTGATGATGCTTGTGATGAATCAATTGATGGATGGGTAAAAGGTGTATCTTGGCTAACTGGTTTAACTGGATATTTACCAATGAATCATACTGAAAGAACAGCTGAGACTGATGCTTGGACACTTCATGCAACTGTTACTCTACCAAATGGAAAAATTGAATCATCATATGACAATGCTGAAATACCAAGAACAAGAAAACCACCAATTTTATCATCAAGTGAATCAATTGATACACCAGATGGTATTGCACGAGACAATGAATTGGTAAATATAATTGGTAAAATACATAAATAGCTTTATTAATAAATATTTAATTTTAATTTAGATTGAAGCATCATTACCACCATCAATAACATCAAGAGAAATATACATTTGTCGTCATGGTGAAAGAGTTGATTTTACATTTGGTGCTTGGATACCATATTGTTTTGAAGAAAATGGTTCATATGTACGTCGTGATTTAAATATGCCACGAGAAATTCCAATGAGAAATATACAAGATTTTCAAAATGACAGTCCATTAACAACACTTGGTGAAATGCAAGCTAGTCTTGTTGGTGAAGCTATGAAATCATCAAATGTTAAAATTGACGTTGCATATACATCACCATCATTGAGATGTATACAAACATTATCAAAAATATTAAAAGGACAAGGATCAAATTTACAAATGAAAATTGAACCTGGTTTTATTGAATGGCTTGCATGGTATCCAAATGGTCTACCAGTATGGATGAGTATTGATGATTTAATAAAAGCTGGTTTTAATGTTGACAAAAATTATGAAGCAATAATATCAAAATCAAGTTTACCAGAAAGAGAAAGTGCTGCACAATATTATGAAAGAAGTTATGAACTTGTTAAAAAAATTATTGATAGTACTGATGGTAATATATTAATTGTTGGACATGCTGCATCATTGGGAGCTTGTACAAGACAATTATCAGGTGGAAATATACCATCACCAAGTGAAGTTACAAGACTTGTACAAAGAGTACCATATTTAGCTTGTTTAACAGCTAGACAAGATAATGTTAATGGATGGCAACTTAATCCACCACCATTTCCACCAATAACACACTCCAGTAACAGTCGTTTTGACTGGAAAATGCTACATTAATTTTAATTTTTTAATCATTTAAACATAGCTATATTTTTTTATATTTTTTATACTATTTATTTATAAATAAATAATTGTCTTTTATTAATTTTCTAATTTTGTACAAATGGAAAATGTAATTTTTTAAATAAATTATTGATTTTAAAATTGAAATCAATTGAAATTAAAGAAAAAAAAAAATGGTGGATTATAGGTGTTTTTTTATTTTGACAAGTTGGCAACACAAGCAAAAAATTGAAAAAAATTATATCAAAACTTTCCATGCTTGTTGATTGTTATTGATGCTTGTTTGTTTATTTATTTTTTTGTTTGATAATAATTTTAATAATTAAATAACCGGTTAAATATTGATTGATTAAGTTGATTTAGAATTATGTCAATTTTTGGACATTTACGTGTGTACCTGTCAAGTACAAGACAACCAAGGTTATTGTCATGTTATTGTCAAGCTACACAAAGTTTACATAATAAATTTAATGACAATTTATCAATTAAATCATCAAACACTCGAGGATATCATCAGGAAGATGTCAAAGACAATTATGACATAATAATAACTGGTGGTGGACTTGTTGGTACAACTTTAGCAGTTGCTCTAGGTTTGTCAGCTTAATTTATCATCAACATCAACAACAACAACAATGTTATTATTATTTATTTTTAATTTATTTATTAGCCAACAATCCTGTTCTTGAATCAAAAAGAGTTTTACTACTTGAAGGAGGCAACAAACATCATTATGAACCAAAGGAGAATTATTCAAATCGTGTTGTATCATTAAATCAACATACACGTACTTTATTGTCAAGCATTGGTGCATGGAAACACATTGAAGCTCATCGTTATGCACCTGTTAAAAAAATGCAGGCAAGTTTAACAATTGAATGTTGATTTATCTAATTTATCTTGAGGATATATATTTTATTGTTGGATTGTTTTTAGGTGTGGGATTCACATTCAGATGCAATGATAACATTTAATGAGGATAATTTAAATAAAGATATAGCTTATATTGTTGAAAATGATCTACTTCTTCATGCTGTTGATAAAGAACTTGATGATAAGCCATCAGTTAAAGTTATTTATAATGCAAAAGTTGATGATATATCATTGCCAAATGAGAATGGTGAAGATGCTAAAATAAAATTACAAAATGGACAACAATTTAAGACAAAACTTTTGGTAAGTATATTTATTTATTTATTTAAAATTCATTTTGTAAATCAAAATCTCTAGCCATATCTTCAATTTTTTTGGTCAATGTATCAAGACGAATATTAATATTTTGTGAACAACGTTTTAAATCAGCAGATAAATCAGTTAATTGTTGACGATTATCATCGCTAACTGATGTTGCACTACATAATCTACTAAATTGACGATTATCAACAGTATTTATTGATTTTTTAGATGAAAAATTAATATAATCAATATTTTTAGTTCTTATTTTACGTTCAGAAACAAGACGAAATATAGCTTTTACAAGATCTTTTGGTAGACGATTCTCTCGAGGATCATTTGGTCTTATATGAATTGCACAATGATGTGGTGGATGAAGTAATAATGCCTCTTTTCTAAATGCACGTACAACTTTTTTTGGACAATGATCAAGTAGCTTTGAAAATAACATACTTTCAAGATGTGATACTAGTTGTGCTCTACGTACAAGTCTATCAAGACCAGCACATCTACGTAATTCTTGTATATCAGATACAGCTAAACCAACCATTAAATTTGTCAATATTATTGTAACAAGTACAACAAAACCAAGTAATATTAAATGTGCTGTTATTGAATATAAAATTGGTTTATCATCATCAAAAAAAACATCTTCAAATTCCAATTCACCTGACATCATTATAATTGTTTTTAAAAATCCCATAACTGGATTAACAAATGATTTATATTTATTATGTAGTACACAAAAACTCAATGAAAAACCAATGAGTAAACATAAATATGCACCGAGAAATTTAAAAAAATTAATTGACACTTGGGTAAACATTTGTACGTACAGGCCAAACATTGGAAATCTACCAACAACCAACATTAACTCAATCCAAACAAGTAATATTGCTATACCAGCAGCATGATGTTGTACATCACCAGATGGTATTATTAATACAACACCAGAACCAATTATAACACTCCATTGTATCCAATTATCAAATTGTTTTGCATAAATATAAATACCATGTGCCAGTTGAAATATTTCTTTACATGCAAGTATAAATGTAAATAATAATACTGGCCAAAATAATATATAAACAACAGTATCACTAAAATTATATAAAAATGTAACTGTTACAAATGCTGTAAATAATATTGCAAACACCAAATGAAATATTAAACTGAATAAAAAAAATTTACGTATTCTTAACCATTTTAAGTATAAAAAACTTTCACATAATGGATGTTTTAATATGTGTTTTTGTCCAACATCAACAAGACAAAGCATCAAGTCAGTTTCACCACGTCCACCAGGTACAAGTGGACGAAAATCAAGTCTAAGTTCACAATCAACATCACCAAGTTCATGATCATGTACTGATATTGCTTGATCCATTCTTGATACAAAACGTGGCAAGACATCTGGTGTACGTCTTATTATAAAACTCAATGCAGATATACCACCTTTTGTTTTAGCTGTAACATCAGCACCTTTTATCAATAATAATATAACAATCATTGAGCTTTCATTTAGGGCTGCAATATGAAGTGGTGTATAGCCAAATTTATCTGGTTTATTAACATGTGAACCAGATTGAATTAACATTGATACCAATTCACTGCCACGTAAACTTTTAGCAACAGCAGTATGTAGTGGTGTTCTACCATCGTCATCCTCAGCATTAACATTACCACCAGCATTAATAAGTATCTCAAGTGTTTCTGATGATTGTACAAGTGCTGCAAGATGTAATGATGTTTGTCCACGTGAATTTTTAGCATTACAATCAGCACCAGATTTTAATAATAATTTTGTACATTCAGCACTTCCTTCTTCAGCAGCAAAATGTAATGGTGTTGATCTTGATGAGCCAAATTGTACTCTAACATCAGCACCATATGCCAATAATAATTCAACATTTTTAATTGAACCAAGACTAGCAGCAACATGCAATGGTGTCTCTGTATAAACTTGTGGATTATTTGGTAATGCTTTTGCTTTTAACAGTGTTTCAACACAATCACATGCATTACATAGTACAGCATAATGAAGTGGACTTTTACCAGTTAGTCCAGCATTAACATTTGCACCGTATTTTATCAATGAACGTATACATGAGTTTTTACCAACAGCTGCAGCACAATGTAGCGGTGTAAATTTTTTACTTAAATCCCATTTATTTGGATCAGCACCGTGTTCTAGCAATTCATCAACAATTTTACCATCACTGTCATGAATATCAACATTGTGGCAGCTTACAATTATTGTGGCCAATTAACTCATTGGCTATGGTATTGTTGATGATTCGTCCTGATGTCCTGACTAATTAAATTCAAACATATTATATTTATTTATTCATCTGATAATTACAAATAACAACTTACCAATTTGAAAAATTAATAACACTTGATTTATCTTTCATAATTATTTCTTGAACAGTTGAATTTTTTAAATCATTCAATGCTTTTTCTAAACTATCACCATGTAATGCTGATAAAACAGACAATGCTGATTCACCAGCTGGAAGATTTATTAATGCTTGTGTTACTTGTTCATTGTCCCAAGGTTCTTGTTGACTCATTAACAAATGTTTTGTTTCAGTAAAATCCGAACAATCTTCAGATGATATACTTCCACATTCAATAGCTTCATTCCAATTGTCTTCTTCATCTTCTTCTTCTGTCTTTGTTTTTTTTAATTTAATTTTTGATTATTTTTGTATAAATTATTTATTTATAAATTATAATATTTACCTTGTATGATATTTGTGACATTTGAATTTTATCATTGTCAATTATAAAATCCCTGTTTATTTCTCTTCTACTTGACATTTTAATTTTTTTCATAACTCAGTTATTAAATTCAATGACTTTATTAAAAGACTGCACTAATTTTTTTCTTTTATTTTTTTCGTTATCTTGTTCTCATCAAATTTAAAACACTCCCTCCATGTGCTTCAAACTCAAGATGTTTATAAAACACAAACTAAATAATATCATCAGTATATATATAGATCAGTGGATCCAGTACTGTCAAAAAATTATTTTTTTTCTTATTCAAATTAAGCATTATAATTAAATGTAATAGAGAATTTATTTTTCATTATTTCAACAGGAAATTGTGGCATGTTATTATCAATTTTATTTATATAACTTTTAATCAACATGATAACAAATTTTTCTATTCGTTAATATAAATATATTATCTAAACAAATAATATTTACATTCATTTTTTTCCATACACTTTGTTGTATCAACAATGTGTTACATTTAAATAATAAATTTGTTGATTCAATAAAATTCATGGCTAATTTAAACATCAATGAGTGTTTATTATCAAAGCATATTTTTAGTCCACATGAAATTCACTGAAATGCGATATTTATGCTAAATTACCATTTAGTAGTAATTTCTTTTTTTTTAAACTCAAGGTTCACATGATGATATTTCATCATATCTATTTTTATAATTTTTTTATATTCTTATTTTTATTCAAAAAATTCCAGTCATTTAAAGAGTCTTATTTTTATAATTCCAAAATCATTGCTGGAAATCTAGCTGATAATAAATATATATTTTTTATTGTTACAGATTGGAGCTGATGGTGTTAATTCACGTGTTAGACAGGCAATGAATGTTCAGTATGTCAGTTGGGATTACAATCAAATGGGAGTTGTTGCAACAGTTCAATTATCAGAGGTCAGTATTTATTTTTTTTATAATGTAAAATGATTGTTTATAATAAACTTTATTAATTTTTTTAGCCAACTGAAAATGTTGTTGCATGGCAGAGATTTTTACCAAGTGGTCCAGTTGCACTTTTACCAGTAAGTTATCCAAAAAAAAAAAAAAAATATATATCTCCAGCTTGTTGATGATAAAATTAATATTTCTAGTTATCAGAATCACAAAGTTCTTTGGTCTGGTCAATGACAACAAGTGAAGCAAAACGTTTATTAAAAGTATCAGATGAAGAATTTATTGACTCATTGAATGAAGCACTCTGGAAAATATATCCAAAAAGTGATCTTGTTGAAAATGGCATGAAGACACTTGAACAATTGCTTCAAAGTTTTTCATTACATAGTGGAGTATCACGTCAACTTCAGCCTTCAATATCAGGTATTGTCAAAGGATCCAGAGCAGCTTTTCCTCTTGGTTTTGGTCATTCAACTTGCTATGTTGCCAATGGTGTTGCTCTTGTTGGGTAGGTGTTAATAATATTGATAAAATTATGTGTCAATTAAATAATCAATTGGCTAATCATTTTAGAGATGCAGCTCATCGAGTTCATCCACTTGCTGGTCAAGGTGTTAACTTGGGCTTTGGTGATGTAGCTGAGCTAGTTAAAATTCTTGATGGAGTTGTTCAATGGGGTGGTGTTCTTGGTAGCTCAATGCATCTAACAAAATATGAAACACAACGACAAAGACACAATGTACCAACAATGTTGGCTATTGATGGATTACACAGATTGTACAAATGTACTGCTTCTCCAATTGTTCTTGCAAGAAGTCTTGGTCTACAACTTGTCAATGCTCTTGGACCAATCAAGGTTTCCTTCATTTTATCCATTTTTATTTATCTATATTTTTTAATGTTAAAAATAAATTAATAATATAAATTTTGTTTTAGAAAAAACTCATGGAACATGTGGCAGATACACCAGCTATACGTTAAATATTATTTTTCAACGCAATTATTAATTAAAAGTAAGATTTATTTATTTTAAATATTTTTACATAGTTTTAATATTGTGTATTAACTTTTTTATCAAAAAAAAAAAAATATACCTATAAATAAACGAAATTTAATTGTCTTTATATTTGTTAATTAATTTTTGTTATTTAGATGATAATGAATTATATAATAAATATATTCTCGTACGACAATCAAAGATAGCCAATGTGTTTTCAGTGACGTCAGTGTGTTTTCACCTATTGTACCTATGTGTTGCTCATCATCGTGTCATCAACATCATCTAACTTTATTCTCCAAAAATAAAATACATTTTTAATAAATAAATTAAATACACAATTATTATAATAACATATTATTCTTTAATTAAAAAAGAAAGCATATTTAAAGTGTCAACGTCAAATGTCAGTCATAAAAAATACAATAACATATTAATTGTCAAAGTTTTGTTTATTTATAAAAGTTAATTAAATTTTTTTGTATATAAAAAAATCTAAATAGAACAAATTAACAAAAATATATATTTATAATTTTTGCTTAAAAATATTTAATTCAACAACAATAATACCTCAAGTTATAAAATTTAATTATAAAATTTCTAAAATTGTGTCTTCTTCAACTTCAACTGAACATAAAGGTTAGTAAACATAAAACACACGTACAAAACTTTCACTGGCATTCTTCAAATTGTTTCAATAATTAATGTATATTTATTTATATTTTTAGATTTCACTTTGTTTGTTGAATAAATGAAAATAGCAGCAAATTTAAAATGTCATTAAGATCAAGACGTTTTTTAAAGATAATTGGTATTGGTGCTATTGGAGCTGGTACATTTGCATCACTACGTGCAAATGAATACGACATTGGATCAATTGGTATTGTACGTTTAAGTAGAGCAGCAATATCAGTATTTGTAATTGGTACAAATTATAAAAATGCATTGTACTCAGATAAGTATGAAAAAAATAGTCCAGAATATATTAAAGCAAAATCAGAAGCTCATTTATTTGGTGCAAATAAATTATTAGATCTTTGTTGTGCAAATAAAGGTGTTTATATTAAAATTGGTCAACACATTGGTGCACTGGAGTATTTGCTACCATCAGAATATGTCAACACAATGAAAATATTACACAGTAAAGCACCACAATCATCATTCAATGATGTATTAGCTGTTTTGAAAGAAGATTTAAAATGTGATCCATATGATGTATTTGAATCAATTGATGAAAAACCACTAGGAGCAGCAAGTCTAGCTCAAGTGCATAAAGCAAAATTAAAAAATGGTGAAACAGTTGCAATTAAAGTACAACATCGTGCTGTTAAATCAAATTCATATGTTGATATTAAAACAATGACTGGACTTGTTAAAATAACATCTTGGATATTTCCTGAATTTAAATTTGATTGGCTTGTTGATGAGACAAAAAAAAATATACCACGTGAATTAGATTTTATTTGTGAGGGTAAAAATGCTGAAAAATTAAAAAATTCATTTGATAATTATAGCTGGTTAAAGGTACCAGATATTAAATGGAATTTATCAAGTTCACGTGTATTGACAATGGAGTATGTTGAAGGTGGACAAATAAATGACTTGAAATATATTCATGATAATAAAATAAATCCATATGACGTTAGTAGTAAATTAGGTAAATTATATAGTCATATGATTTTTATAACTGGATTTGTTCATTCAGATCCACATCCTGGTAATATACTTGTTAAAAAAAATAATGATAGCAATGAAACACAAATAATATTACTTGATCATGGTTTGTATGCTGATTTGAGTGATGAATTTAGATGGTCATATTCAAAATTATGGCTTGCAATATTTAATCGTGATAAGGATTTAATGAAAAAACATTGTACTGAACTTGGTGTTGGTGATATGTATGGATTGTTGGCTTGTATGGTATCTGGAAGAACTTGGGATGCAATATTAGCTGGTGTTGAGAAAAAAAAATATACAAACAATGAGAAAGAACAATTTCAAAATGAAGTACCAAATTTATTACCTGTTATTAGTGAGGTACTTGAAAAAGTTGACAGGCAAATGTTACTTGTACTTAAAACAAATGATCTCATTAGAAGTATTGAACATACACTTAAAACATCAGCAAGAATGTCAGCATTTATGGAAATGTCAAATTGTTGTATAAAATCTGTTTATAGTGAAAAAATTAAAAATTCAAATAATAATTTATCTAAATTTTTCATTAGATTGAATGAAAAATTTTCATTATTTAAATTAATTATTTATTACACTTATCTTGGTTTTTGTAATTTTAATTTTAATAAATGTGTTGAGTCTATACTAAAAAGAGATCATTATGTTTTGTAGAAAAAAAAATCATTTTTTTTTCTATTGTAAATTTCGATTTTGTAATACAACAATTGCCATGATAGTTAATATTTATTTATTTATATAAAAAAATATATATTATATTTTTATATAATAAAAAAGAAATAAAAAAAACTTTATTTTAATTTTTTTTCATAAATAACAAAATAATCGAAATTTAAATTAATTAAAAATTCAGAAAAATGTAAATTATTTTTTAAATTTGTATTTTCAAGGTGCTGTTAAATAAATAAACAAAAAAAAATTAAAAAATTTACATATAAATTATTTATTAAAAAATAAATTAACTAAAAAAAAAAAAAAAAAAATATGCAAATTTGGTTTTTTCGAAATCGAAATTTAGCTTGATAGAAAAAAATTACACAGCAAATAAATTAATGAATTTTATTAACAAAAACAATCTAATAATTAATTGTGCAAAAAAAATGAATAAATAATAATAATGTTGCGCTGTTGCCAAGTCGTGTGAGATATTTATTTAGCGACATTGAATAGTTGGTGGATTAAGAGTATGGTGATTGTGCAATTTCGAGGGGAATTCGCGAGATCGGAGGGTGAGATTGACTCTCACCGACACACAAATACAAGGAACACCATGTACATATAACCGGCTTTGCTTTTTATCAAATTGGTATTGAGTGTCTGGCAATGGAAGGATAAAATCAGAGAGAAGGAGTTGATATTATTTCGTCTGTTCATTAACAAAATTTTTCATTATTATTAATAATAATTGCAATAGGCCTAAAATAATATTTTAATTTATCAATAATTGCTTAATATTAAATTATTATTTAATTATATAATTGTTGGCTATTTTATTTATTTATTTATATTTTATTTTGTGTGGAAAAATGTCTGTGATGGGAAAGGTAAGTTTTTTTTTTTTCGCTAAATTCGCAAATGTCGCTGTCGAAATTTTTCATAACTTGATGTCTTTAAAAAAATAATTATTTCTATTATTTATATATAAATCGAAATATTAATTTCAAAATTATATTGTATATTTTTTAAAATTAATTTTATTCTTATTAAAGTTATTTTGTAAAAGAAAAAAAAATTGAAAAAATTCTGGAATATATTTTTTTGGTGGACAAATGATTTATGGATTTTTTTTTTCTAACAGCCGGTACTGTACTCATACTGGAGAAGCTCCTGTTCCTGGAGAGTGCGAATTGGTGAGTGTAAAATAAAATAAAAATATTAAATTAAAAAACCAACAAAATGATAATTTTTTAAAATATAAAATTTCAAATTAATTTACAGCATTGAATTTAAAAGAAATACCTTATGATATTAAGCCAGTTAGTCTGGTTAAAGGAGGTGGTGAACAGCATTGCAATGAATTTCGTGAGGTAAATCCAATGGAGCAAGTGCCTGCTCTTCATATTGACAATCATACCCTGATTGAATCAGTAAGTTTAAATTAAAAAAAAAAACAAAAATCAATCAACAATTCTAGCTGTTAATTTGATGTTTATAATTAATGATAATTTTTTTTTTCGTTCAGTTGAATATAATGCAGTACTTGGAAGAAACACGACCACATCGTCCATTGCTACCAGCAGATCCAGTAAAACGTGCAAGAGTTAGAGAAATATGTGAAGTCATATCAAGTGGTATTCAGCCACTTCAAAATTTGGTTGTATTAATTTACGTTGGTGAAGAACGTAAAAAAGAATGGGCACAACATTGGATAACACGTGGTTTTACTGGTAATTAATTTAAACAATAAAATTATTATAAAAATTATTATAATTTATGAATTTTTTTAGCTGTTGAAAAATTATTATCATCAAGTGCTGGCAAATATTGTGTTGGTGATGATATAACAATTGCTGATTGTTGTCTGGTACCACAAATATTTAATGCAAGAAGATTTCATGTTGATTTACGTCCATTTCCAACAATACTACGTGTTGATCGTCATTTAGAAAATCATCCGTCATTTACTGCTGCACATCCAAATAATCAACCAGACTGTCCACCAGAAGCTACCAAGTAGCAAGCAAGGCAGACCACACTTTTTTTATTTTAGATTTTAAATTATCTAAAATATACATAAGTCGATGGTCAACGTAATATTTTTATATATTCAATACATATTGTGGCTCATTTAATGATATTTATTTTATATAAACAATTACCTCAATTAATTCATATAAAATTATACAATAATAATTTATAATTTATTGTAACAATTTATATTATATTTTTCTTTTTTTTTTTTATAATTAATAATATTGTAATAGTTGGGTATTTTTTTGAGCTGCATTTTTACAATTTATTATTTTATTTCAACTTGAATAATATTCCATTTTTGTATATTTATTTTTTGATTAATTTATATTATAACAATAACTGCTCAATAGTAACAAACAAACATAATGAAAAATAGAAAAGTACAAAAAAGCTATTTGTTTATTTTAATAATAATGGTTATTTATTTTTTATATTTATTTAATAATTTTTTTTTATTAATCAATTAATGTTTTTTTAGTATTGATAAATGAATATTTGTGAAAAATATTTGGAGATCTTGACATTAATGTACAGTATCCATTTACAATAATAAATATATCTTTGCAAAGATTAATTTCCTTTTTCTTTTGTTAATATTAATATAATAAATAATTAATAAAAATTGTATTGTTTAAAATTTTTTTTTTACTTAAAATTTTGCTGATCATGAATATGGAATGATTATGATTTAAATATTACCGCTTTTGAATCAATTTTAACGCCATCTGTCAAACAAACGATGCAATCTTTCGTCAACACCTCCATGATTTTTAGATAAAAAAAAAAAACATCATGAAAATTGGAGAACAATAATAAAGTAACAATTGATAATTTATTAAAAGTTTTATTGTTGTATTAATTTGTATTTAAATATTGTCAATTTGATTGTTAAAAGTGTCAGGCTAATTGGCACTTGTCATACAATAAAAATATTCTGAAAATTAATTGTTGATTGTCAAGAAAATTAAACAGAGCCAAGATGAGGTACATGTTTCGTGATTTTATGAGAAAACGAATGAGACCAATACCAAAAGATGTTGCACTTAATGTTAAAAATAAATTATCAATTGTTTATGCATTTGTAGCATGGAATGCAGCAACACTAATAGTATATCAATTGTATCAATATAAATTTCCACCAACTGAAGAAGAAAAAAATGATTCAGGTGAATATTTTTTTACAAAAAACAATAATTTAATTTTCAATTAATTTATTAAATGTTTATTTTATTATTTCAGTTCGTTATTGGGCAAGAACACGTCAAACTGAAAATGCACATGTAACAAGAATTGATGGTTTCACTGTAACTGAAAAATACCAAATGCAAGGTCTTATTGATATAGATCCAACAAAAAAACCAACAGAACAAGAACCACAAAAAAGTCCTGAATTACTTACTGAATAAGCAAAACAATAAAAACAATTTTTGTAAAATTGAAAATAAACTATTTAATAATGTAGAATAAAAATTACAAAAATATTATTTAATCTTTAACATGTTGAGTGTAAATTTAATAATAATTTATCATCAAGGTAATGATCTACGAAGAGCAACAGCACCAGTAAATGATGAACAATTTGCTGGATTTAATTCTCTAAGTCTTTGTTCCATTTCACATAATAAAGCTGATCTGTATTCTTCATATCTCATAACAACTTCTTCAAGTTCTTGTTTATATAATCTTGTTAGCATTGAACTAAAACAATCCAATTCAGGTAAACGAAATAGCTCCCATCTCAATTTTCTATCCAATGAAACAGATGCTCTACTGTATACATTAAGCCAATGTGGTATTTCTTCAGTTAAATATGGATTTGCTGGTACCAGAACACTGTGTGAATGAAAATGTGTATGTCTTGGTGGTTCTTCAATCACACCTTTTTGTGTTTCAAATGGATAACATGGATGATCAAATTGTGCTTGTCTTGTAATATGACTAAATGAAACAAGATAACAATATAAAAAATAAATTGAACAATTTGGATTAATACTTACTTGACATAATATGCTCCATGTTCGGTTGATTCAATTTTTTCCCAGCCAGTTGGTAGACCTTCTTTTTCTAATGGATGAGACCAGTGAGTTGTTTTAGTATTATGATCAATGTAATATTTTCTACCTCGTAGTGTAAAATCAATAGACCAACCTGGTGGTAATGGTAATTCAGGTGGTGCTGATGGTAATTCACATTGTGAACTTGACCTACCTGAATTACTTTTACTGTAATCAGCTGTTTGTTGTCTTAATACAGCGTGATCCAAATTTTCATACTCAGCATCATTATTAAATTGCATAAATGGTATTTGTGATGATTGTACACGATCAAGATGATACTCTGATCCAGCATATTGATTAGCATATATATGATTTGTTGTATCAACAGTGTGTACTGGCAACAGAGCATGTGACTCATGACGTTCATCAATTACACAATCTGGTTTGACTAATAAACTTGCAAAACGTTGAGCTAAATTTGGAACTGAACTGTTTGGTGTGTATTTACCCTCATGACTTCCTAGACCAACAGCACTTGTTGTTGTTTTAATATTACCAAATTTTTGTACCATACTTGGTTGTTGACCCATTGCCTGATAAATTAAATTAATTTATTGTTTATTTGTTTTTTTATGATATTTATATTACCATTGATGTTGAAGGCATTGATGATTGATTGGTATTATTATTTCTTCTTCTTGCTCTTCTATTTGGCTCTGTTGTCCATACATTGATAACTAAATATTTATATTTTTACAAAAAGTAAGTTTATTAATAATCATCTTGATGATTCATTTTTATCTCATCAACTTACTTGGTATTTCTGGTGGAGTATCTTTTTTAATATATTTACCAACAACTCCTTCTTTGATTGTACGTAAATCTTTATTTTTTCTTGACAACATTGTTATTATTTATGTATCTATGTCTATTATTAATTTAACAATTGTTTTTTTTTTATATTTTCTTATCATGGATTATGTTGTTTACACAGTTTCAAATGTCACAACACACAATTGTTGATTTTACAAAATGTTTTTTCTTATATCTAATAGTTATTATTATTTAATATTTATTATTAACTTTATATACATAAATTTACAAATTTAAGGCATTATTTGTTATTTATTTACAATATTATATTTATAATTAATAAAACACATGATTTATCAACGCCATGTTGTTATTTTTTTTTATTTATTTTTTTTTTTTCTCCTCACATTGATGATCCAGATGGCATCACCGTTCGGATCATCATCATCATGATCAAGACATCAATCATTATCATGATAATGTGATTGAAAAAAAACAGCTGACTGAAAAGATCAAAAATATAATTTTAAATAAATAAATTAAATATTTTTAAAATAAGTAGCTGAATAATTCAATGATTCATCAACAAATTTATCAAAATTAAATTATGTAAGTCAATTTAATAGCTTTTATTTATATTTATTGTAAATATTTAAATAGTTTTGACATTTTATAAAAACAATTTGTTGATAAAGAAAAATAAAAAACAATGTCAAAACAATTGTTTGGTTATTTTAAAAAATTGACATCTTGGAGTAAACATCATCATCAAAGGATCCATAGTAGCACAAAGAAAAATTTAAGATGTCTTGAACAACTTGAAAATCGTAGTTTACTCCAGGTAAAAGGAACAGATGTATCAAATTTTCTTCAGGGATTAATAACAAATGACATGAGACATTTTGATGATGTTGCTGTTGGTAATATTTATGCAATATTTTTAAATACAAAAGGTCGTGTATTATTTGACACAATAATTTACAAAATACCTGAAGATAATTGTTATTTAATTGAGTGTGATAAAAGCTTGATTGACCAATTACGTAGACACTTGATGATTTATAAATTACGTAAAAAAGTTGATATATCATTTGTTGATGAAATAAAAATTTGGTCAATGTTTGATGTTAATTTTAAATTAGATACAACAAATGATTTAGTAAAGACTAGTTTAACAAAACAGCTATATTCATTGAATGAAAATCATGTTGATAAATCTGATGATGTTGTTATTTACAAAGATCCAAGAATACATGATTTATGTCACAGAATATTAACCAAGTCGAGCATAAAAAAACATGACATTATCAAGAAGCTAGATCCTGTAATATCAATTGACAACAATGACACATCAAGTAGTTACAAAGAATTTCGTTATAAGCTAGGTATTGGTGAGGGTGCTGATGATTTACCACCAGGTAAACCTCTTCCCTTGGAGGCAAATTGTGATTATTTACATGGTATTAGTTTTCACAAAGGCTGTTACATTGGTCAAGAGCTAACAGCACGTACTCATCATACTGGAATTGTTAGAAAACGTTTGATGCCATTGACATTTGATCAAGTGCCCCAAGTTGAATTAAACTATGATGATAATATTGTTGATGATAATGATAAATCAATTGGTAAATTAAGAGGACACGTTGGACAACATGGTCTAGGTTTAATGAGAATTATTGAATCTGTTAATGCTAAAACAATTAAATTAGCAAATTTATTAGTCAATACTAAAAAACCATACTGGTGGCCATTGGAAAGTAGAACTGAAAAAATTAATTTAGCTAATAAATAGATTTATCAATAAATTTTTATTGTTAATTGAAAGAACTTGTTTGTTTTTATTTATTTATTCAACAAACCTATCATTGTCTTTTTTTTTTTTTGTTTTAGTTTAATTAAGATTGATCAAGATCATCAACAGGATTCATCATCACATCATCATGGAAAATAATAAAGATGATAAACGTGATGTAGGTGGTAACTTTGAGTGTTCATCATGTAAACTTTATGAAAAATTTGATTACAAAGGAACCAAGCCACCATTTGCAAGAAATATATTATTTCTCGAAGATTGTTATGTAATGAAGGATCCATTTAGTTTACCAAATCGTGGTGAAGTACTTGTCATTGGTGGTGATTGTTCAATTTGTAATAAACAAATTTGTTCAAATTGCAGTATATTTTATGCTAAAAGATTTTGTAATGAATGTTTAACCAACAATGTAGATAAATTTCCAGTTCAATTAATAACAAAAATTATAAATACAAATTAGAAAATAAAAATACAAATTAATTTTAATGAAATTTATTAAATCACTCAATTTCTATATCTAAATGATGGACAATGTTTTTTTTTTTTTTAATCGTCAAACTTATTTACAAAATGTGTTATAACATTAAAAATCGTTGATCTAATTGTGATCTAGTAAATTAAGTTGGACTGAAAAATTGTGAAAAATATATGATAATTTTAACAAGACTTGTGTTTATTTAAAAAAAGAAAAATTATGTTAATGATTGAGATTTATTGATGTTTATGATATTAATTTTCAACAGGTTTTTTAGGTTTAGCTGTTAATTTAGCAGCCATATTTTTCTTTTGTTTTTCAAATTTGTTTGCTCCTTTTTTGAATGGTTTTTTATTGTTAGCTTTTTGTCCTTGGAATGTTTTTTTGGCTTTTGGTGAAGCTTTTGGTGATGCTTGTGTTGTTGCTTGTGTTGTTTGACCATCAGCACTCATTGATCTTTGTTTTTGTCCTTGTGAACGTTTGTTGTTGTTGTTATTTTTACGTTTTTCAGCACTTTTACTGTTGTGTGTTGCAATAGCAATTTCACGTTTTGTTTTTTTAGCTGGTGATGAACCAGTTGAATCAGATGAACGTGCACGTTTTGGTTTTCTTTCAGTAATTTTGTATGGTGTTACACGCATTTCACGATTTCTAATTTTTTGTCCATTCAAATTTAATGCCAAAGCAACTGAATCTTCTTTGACAAAGTTGATGTATGCCAATCCACGACAACAACCAGTAATACGGTCTCGGACTGTACGTACCCAATCAATTTTACCACATTTGTTGAACATTTCCCAAAGATCATTGTCTTCAAGGTCTATAAATATAAAAAAAATAAATACATTAATATATTATTATCATCATGATAATTAAAATTAATATTTTTAATTGAATAATCAAAATTTAAACTTACTAAATGGTAAATTTCCAAGGAATACAGCTTTTTTTGGATCAACTGGACGATCAGCGTTGGTTTTATCAACTCTCAACCAATTACCCTCAAGTTGAGTACCATTAAGTGACAATGCTTTGTCAGCAGAATCAACTGATTTAAAAACAACAAATGCACATTTTGCTGTTGCTTTTGGATGGAATTTTTTGGTTATTGCAGCAACTTTTTTAGATACTTTTGGTGATTCTGGAATAACTCCTCTAATACGAACAGTATAAATTGGTCCAAAAGTTCTGAATGTTGCTTTTATTTTTTTTTCATCAACAGCAATTGGTACATTACCAATGAATATTGTTCTAGCGTCTTGTTCAGCTTTGTCTTCTTTTGTTAAAAGTTGAACTTTTCCATTTTTATCTTCAACAATTGATGTTGCACTTTGATTGAGATCTTTGTCATCAACTTCTTCATCATCATCTTCTTCGTCTTCTTCTTCATCATCGTCATCTTCATCATCATCTTCTTCATTTTCTTCAAAGTCTTCGTCATTTTCAGAGTCAAGAATGCTATCACCAATAAGAGCTTTTAATCCAGAATCATCTTCATCGTCTTCATCATCGTCATCTTCATCATCATCATCGTCTTCGTCATCATCTTCATCATCGTCCTCAGTAGTAAGCATTGAAGAATTAACAGATGATGCACCAGTTGTATCTAAATCATCATCATCATCATCATCCTCATCATCATCTTCATCATCATCACTGTCTTCAGCTTCAGCAACTTTAATACCTTTGAATGGTTCAACTCCCATTTTTTTACCATTTTTAGATACAACTTTTTTTTCCTCCTCTTCATCATCAAAATCTTCATCGTCTTCATCAGTATCTTCAGCAAGACTTTGACCAAGTAAAATATCTGGTGTAGGTGCAGTTGCTGCATCAGAATCTGAATCAGTATCATCTTCTTCTTCTTCACTTACAATTTCTGGTACTGCTGGACAATTTTCATCAATATCACTTACTTCTGAATCATCATCATCTTTTTCTTCAGCAACAACAGCAGCTTTTGTATTTTTTTTATTTTGTTTTTGTGCTGGTACATTTTTTTGATTTTTATTATTATTTTTTTTGTTGTTGTTGTTATTTTTTTTTGGTGATTGATTATTTTGTTGTTGTTTTTTAGCTGGTGATGCATTGTTGGCTTGTTTTTTATCAACAGCATTACCATTTGTTTTGCCATTAATGACTTTGCTACTAATTACTTGAACTTTACCAACTGGTGTTTTCTTGATTTTTTCTTGCTTATTTTTTTTGACTTGTCCCTGTTGAATGGCCTTGGCTGGAGACATGCCTTGTGCACCATTTTTTTTTCCGTTTTGTGGTTTACCCATTGTTCTTTTAATTATTTAAACTGTAAAATTAATTTGAGAAAAAAAAACAATTATTAATTTATTGTTAAAGATTTAATATTATATATTTTTAAATAATTATTTATCGGCTTTGTTGGAGATTCTTTTGTAAAAATTAAATAAAATATATATACCACGTGTAAAAGTGAATTTATTTTTGATAAAATCAATAATTCTACGCATTAAATAATGACCAACAATTAAATAACAATAAATAATTGATAACTAATTAATAAATAATACTGTACTTACATGTTAAATTAATAATAATAATAATTTAATTATCGTTTATGATTAACCGGCTTGTATTAAACTTTAACAATATATAATGGAGACTCGTGAGAATGATCGAGAGAGAATTAGCGGCATGCACAATGTGGTTTACCGGAAGTTGACTGTCGGCCATTGACAAAATATTATTTTTAAATTAAATAATTATATAAAAATACTATTTTATAATTATCAAATATTTGTTTAAAATTATTTATATATTTTTATTGTTATTTAAATTATTATTAATACATAAATTATTGTGTTTTTCATTTATTTTATTAAAAGTGGTGCTATTTTGATTAAATTAACAAGATGGCGCTGGAAATAGTTTAGTCGACATGAAAATCATCAATGTTGTCTTACTAAGGTATTATTTTCATGGAAAATTTCTTTTTTATCTTAGTGAAAATTTATGAAAAAAAAAAACAAATTAGATATATTTATATTTATTTATTCAATTTATTTACATTGATTTTTTTTAAACATTTTATTTACTTAATTCAAATTTATTTATTTAAAATATCTTGTCGTTATCTTTTAAACATTTTATCTTCTTAATTTATTTTTTTTTTAAATATATACTTATGTCTAAGTATATATCATGTTTGAAAATAGATTTCTTATATTTTAATTGATAAAAATTGGATATTATCTACTTGGGCAATTGAATTAAAATATAAAATTTTTTTTTTTTATTTTTCTTCATTTTCAACGATATATTTCAAAGTACGGTGATTCATATTGTTCTACATCAGGTATTAATGAATGAAAGGATATCTTTAAAAGTTGTTTTCGTTGACTTGATATTTCTGCTGCTTTTTTGACAAAATTAGCAGTCACACTTGTTGTGTAGTGAAGAAAAAGTTTCTCAATTTTTGGTGAATTTTCAACAAGTTTCGTCACTGAAACATCTGTAATTTTATTGCTTTGTGGCAAAGATAATTTTACTATATTTTTGAGCAATTTTATTGAAGAATCAGTGATGTTACTGTGACCATTTAAAAAAATCATTTGTAATTTATTCATCTTTGAAAGTGTTACTACACCGTCATCGGTTATCTGAGCACAAGGTATAGTTAAATGATTCAATAGTTTGATGGTATTGGCAATAGTATACAAAGTATCATCTTTAATAAAGCAACCTGTTAAATCTAATCCACAGATATCTATCAATGAATGTCCCAGATAAGGAGGTTTTTTAAGATATTCATTATGGTTGAAATAAAATGATATTTCATTATTTTTTAAATACTTGGATGAACTTTTGAAACCTCGTATACCAGCAACTTCAAAACGTTTCAGGGCTTTTAGTCGAGGAATCACCTGAAAAAGCAATTACAGATAAGTATGTTAAAAAATAAAAAAAAATACTTTTTTTTTTTTTTTGTAATAGATAGAAAGTTACAACTTACACAACGAAGATTTTTTGGATAACCACAGCTTTCATCCAAGTGATTGACAAAATGCAACAAATACAGTTCAGTCAATGTATCAGCAACGTTTTTCAATGAATTTATTAAAGTCACAGGTATTGATTTATCTTCCATATTTTGAAATATAATTGTCAAGGATTTTAGTTTAGATAGACGTGTAAATGCATTGGATAACATTGCATCGTCAGTATCGATGAATCTCAATCGAAGTTTCACGAGGTTTGGACAATAATCATTGATAATTGGCACTATGTTACAACGATTATAATCTGTCAAGTCTAATATTGTTAAATAACGACCACATTTATCAAGCAGTGACTTTAAAACATTAAATTTTTCATCAACCGTACGATAGTTTTCTACACAACATGGAAGTTCATGATATCGCCAATAAGGTAATTCAAGTTTTTTGACATTAAACCAAGAATAATTAAGGGCTCTGTTCCACTTTTTGCATACTAAAAAAAAAAAATTAACATACCATAAATAAATAAATAAATAAATAAATAAATAAATAAATAGTTTTTTATAATGAAATAATTTATATGTTATAACTATCATACCCATTGCAATTTTTAGTCTCTCACATGCTGGCAGATACATGAATATTTCAGCCAGGCAATCATCATTAACACGCTCCATTATCGTCTGTGTTGTAGTGTCAGTTTGAAGATTTGATACCATGTGTTCGACAACATTAATCATACTCTCAAGAGACTTGACTCTTTCAGCAAGATTATCTGTCATTTGTTGCACAGTCTTAGCCAGACGTGTCATTTTTAATACTTCAAGTGATGTTGAACTTTTTAATAGTGTTGCATTTTTAATATTTTTTTTAATTTGTGTATTTTGCTTCACGCATTTAGCAATACCATCTCTACGTGTTTTGCTTGATAGTCTAAGTGATCTACGATTTCCTAAACATTTAGTCTCATCATCATTAACAACATCGTCAACTGGTTCTGGTGTTGAGCCTTGAGCAGTTACTGAACGAGAACGTAGTTGACTTGAATCTGATAGTCTTGCTTTTTCAATATTTTTTTTAATTTGTGTATTTTGCTTCATGCATTTAGCAATACCATCTCTACGTGTTTTGCTTGACAGTCTGAGTGATCTACGACTTCCTAAACATTCAGTCTTATTATCATTAACAACATCGTCAATTGATGCTGGTGCTGAACCTTGAACAATTACTGAACTACGAAGTTTCATTTTGCTCCGACGATGCTCTATTTTAAATAGGATTTTCAATTATCTAAAAAATAATTTTACTATATTAGTAAATATACCTAAATAATTGATGTTGTCAAATTTAATACCTGTTTGATGGTTATGTTTATTAGCAATTTGTAATTGTTAAATAATTGTCTTTTTTTTTTTCCAAATCACTTTTCAACAAACAAGAAAAATTATAAGTATGTATTTTAATAAAAAACATGAATTTTTTTTAATGCTTTAAGTTGTTGTTTTTGATACTTGGTATCTAACACTAAAATATAATAAAACTGGAGAACAGGTGAAGTTCTGTTAAAATGTGTTAAAATTCTAAAAACCTAAACTCTGCTAAACTCTAAAGAGTAAAGGCTCAACCGGCTAACAATGGCTAAACTGGACTAAACAAGAAGACTAGAGACTGCTCGAGACCTAGTCTCTAGTCTTCATGACTAGAGACCTCTATAGTCTTCTTGGTCTAAACAATCGTCAACAATCGTCAACAATGAATTTTACACAAGCCAAATTAATAATTCTAGTTGAATTTTTTTTTCTCTTATATACCGTAAAAAAACAAAAAAACAAGTGAGTTTAAAATTTTTTATCTCTTTATTAATTGATTGTTATTAATTATTAACTAATAAAGTTAATTTTCATTTACAAATATTGACAAATTAACGTTTTTTTATATATTAAATAAATTTCATGAAAAAAACAATAATTATTGTTATTATTATCATACAAATATTTTAAAAATTTACAAGTAATAAATGATGTTGATGATGATACTTGACTGGTGTTATTCTCACTCCAAAAAAAATAAATAAAAAAAAAAGAAAAAAAAAAAAACAAACAATGTATTGTTGTGATGAAATGCCTGACACTTTTTACAATCCCCCTTGTCTCCACACCTGTTGCTACCACCAAGGGATGAATTATCAAAAAAAATAAAAAATAAAAACAAAAATATGTACTAAGCCTTCATATTCAGCACATTCATTTTATCTTTTCAAAATGACAATGCCCTCAATATGTATTTTTATATTAAAATAATAATAATTATTTTCATGAAAAGACAAAAATACTATTCACTGAATACCAGTAATAAAAAAAAAGTATCAGGTTAAATGAGGTTGTTCAACTGAAAACTTGAAGCTGTTGAATTTATAAAAAAATCAATACTCATTCTTTTTATATAAAAACAGCGAGAATTTAATTTTTAAATGATTAATTAGTTTAAATTTCGTGTCAACTATTTGAACATAAATTTTATATTTAAAAATTAAATAATAAAATAATAATTATTGTTAAAATCATCAAGTTAACAGAAGTGTCTTTAAATCCAGCTGATGATTTTGATATTGTTTTATCTTGATGATGACGATGATGATGATGCTGGTGATGCAGTTCATTGTAACAATCATCAACTTGACTTTTACTTGGTATCACATCATGAAGAATATTTAAAAAATCATCCAGTGGACATAGCTCTTGACATTCTGGTATTTTTTGATTGACAAGTTGACCACTTACTCCAGTCCACAAAATAATCTACAAAATAAATTTTATTTTTGAATAAAGATTACAAATGCAAACGGTTAATTTAGCTTACCCTGATGAAATATTTTTTTCTTTCATCTTGAAGAGTTTCAATTATGATTGCTGATCCATATTCTGGAAGAGCTGGATCTTTTATACCAATACTTCTTGATAATGCAGCAACATTTAATTCATGTGCTGAGTATAAAAATAATTTTCTACTTGGTGGTCTCAATGATTCATCAACAAATGATTTTATATTTTCTGTTATTTCACGTAATAATGGTCCTGAAATATTAAAAAATTATTAGCCAATTGTCATCATCATCAATGAAATATTTACCTCCATTTAAACGCTTCAATGCATTTGTATATGATCGTAAATTAAAATCATCAATTGTTATTTCTTTCATTGGATTTGGATAAACTTTTTGAGTCCATTTTGGTAGTGTTAAATTTTCAGCAGCCTAATGTAAAAAGTTATTGCTCATTTAAAAACCAGACTCAGCTTGTTAATATTTTTATGAAAAATAAATAAATACCTGTTCTTTGAATAAATTATACAAATAATATACAGCTGATGTTGTATCAATATTTTTACCAGTATGCTGTGAAATATATTTCATAGTATCACTGTGTTTATCAAGCATTTGTTTAGTATTTTTTTGTTTTAAAAAATGTTTGTATTCTTTGACATATCTGTAATAAATAATGAATGAAAAAATGAAAATTAAAAATAATTAACAGTTTAATTTATAATTAAATATACATACTGAGGACAATAATGAGAAAATAAAAGTGAATCATATTGATTTGGTACTGATACAACTGACACTGGTTGCCAAAGAATATTTGGATTCCATAATTGTTGTTTTATTGGTGGAAACAAACCAGCTAAAACAAGCTGAAGTGACATTTGAGTTCTTGGCACGTCTGTTGAACGTCCATAGACCAAATCTGGCCAGTAATATGGACCAATAAATTCATGATATCTATCACGAAGTAATGTTCCAATATGATATTCACGAATTTTACCAATCTGCAATATAAATTTAAAATCAAAATAAATATATTTGTAGCTTTTTAAATATATATTTTTTAATTTCAAATAAAAATAAAATAACAGTTGTCTGATGATGTTGATGATATTTATGAATAATAATTTGTGATGATGGAATTATTATTGTTGTCAAGAGACAACAGAATGACAATGTGACATGAAAATGACGTTAAATTTAAGAACACGTTAATTTACAAACGGATATGGTGAAATATATATATATGTTATTTCAGGTTGAATAATAAATTATGCTGGCTTATTATTTATCATTATCAATATGAATAATCAGTTGATAGTATATGTAATGTGTGCATATGTTTTTGCTAATGTTAATTTAATTGTAGAGATGATAATATTATATCTAGTGACGATATTAATCAATGCCATAATCATTATTATTTTTATATTCAATGACCCGAAAAGATTATCAGAGAATCTTTCTGTAGACTAGGTTAATAACGGTTTTTTTTTTATTGAATTATTTGCTTATTTTATTATTAGTTTATTACTTTTGGATTTTAATCAAGCTGTTAATTTTTTTTTTATTATTTATTTTTTTAAGTGTTTACCTTTTTAACTTTCGACAGGTATTTTGACAAGTGTTATTTATTTTATTTGAAAAAAATATATTTTTAATGGTAAAATTAATTGAATTATAAATTATTTTTTTTTTATAATGGATGATAAAATTAATAATTAATAATATGAATTATTATTAATATTGAAATTTTTATTTTTCATAAAATATTAAATTTAAATTTGACAATAAAAATTCATTTTTAGTAATTAAATAATTTTTTTTTTTTGTTAATAATAATTTAATTAAATAAATATATTTAATTTTTTTCGAAATCTTATAATTTTATATTGTAAAAAAAAAAATAATTTAATGAATATTATATTTAGTATGAACAATGAAAATTGTTATTCATCATCAAATTAATTTTTTTTTTATTTTAAATAATTTAAATGAATATTAATTTTAATATAAAAATTAAATTCAACAATTGAAATTGTTTTTTACTATTAAAATATATATGTATATATTTTTTAAAAATTATTATTGACTTACATTAGTTAAACCACCACTGCCCATTGGAAAATATGTCTCATTTGAATGTGGATCATTTGGATAATTTTGAAATTCTTTATGCGGCACTTTATCCCCATGACGAAATAACTAAATAAAAAAAAAATAATAAAATAACGAATTAAACTTAATTAAATAAATATTATAACACTAAAATATTTACCACATGTAAAAGTTTTAATTCCAATTCACATTTAACATAATTAAATCCTTGAAAAATTAACACAAAGCTCACTATGATAATACAAAAAGCTTTCATAATGTTTAGATCAACTAAATTAACAATTTCACAAATTAATTAAAAACAAGGATATATAAAATAACATGTACATGTATTTTATATATATTTTATATATATTTTTTGTGTTGACGCACGTGCTTTAATAAATTATTCTGGTGATCTGATAAATTTAACGTCTTTGTTTTTATCAGTAGGATAATATTAGTTTTCAAGCTCGTTATCTGTTCGTTGACATTGTTTGACAATCAGCACAAGTATGAAGGGAGCATGTAAAATTACATTGCTTTTTAATACTCACATATTGTCCCACAATTTTTATTCATTTTTTTATTATTTTCCTTTAACCGAAAGGCAAACATTCAAGGTCACAAATAAGAAGCGGGGAAAAACTTTTTTAAATAACAACTCATTTGTCATAAATTTTTCATTATATTTTTTTCAAAATTTTTTTAATTAACTCGTATGATAATTTTTTATTTTTTATTGATAAAATACTTCAATAAATATACATTTTTTTTTTTACTATAATAATTGTATTTCAATTTTTTTTTTATTTCGATTATTTAAATTTGAAATAAAACAGATTTAAAAAATTGAAATTACAAAAAAAAAAAAAAAATACATAATATACCTATTTAATTTAAAATTTAAAAATATATATAGTTTTTTTTTTTATTTTTTAACGTAAAAATAAGAGTTGAAATTATTATAATAATTATTTATACAACTGCGACAGTGTATAAATAAAAAATTATTCGAAAAAAATATTTTAAATTAAAAAAAAAAATATTTATTAAACAAGTGTTTGAGTGTACTTTCTTTAAATTGATCGTGTATCTATTGGCCTTCGATTCTACAATATTATTAGTGATTGTTTTTATTGTCTTGATAAATCGACAAATATAAAACAATCTGTTTTCTTAATCGCATTTAATATCAATCGTAAATAGTGCATTACTTGTTATTTCAAAAAAAAATTTACATCCGGTACATAAATAACATTAAATTAAATAATTTATAAATTTTTCATTATTTATTTATTAATAATAAACCTCGACAAATTCTTCATATTTATTAAAAAAAAAAATAATATATATATTTCTATTTTAGCTAGATTTTCTTTTGATTGATGACAAAATAATGCGACATAAATTTGCTACTGATATATTGATTTATACAAGTCCAATTAAATATTCAAAATTGAAAAACAAATTATTTTTTTTATTTGTTATTCATCATATCAACAGGTTATTTATTTTCTGCATAAATGATTTATTAATTACAAATTTAAAATATTTTTTTTTTATAATTTTATCTGAGAATTTTTTTGATGCCAATGATGATGATCATTCAGGCTTATTTTGCATAAAATTATCATGATATTTACATCGCTTATTGGACTCATACGTAATCATAATTAAAATGCTAATTTTTTTTTTAATTACCCTATTATCAATATTGTTGATATTTTTTTTATTATTTTTTTTCTAATAAGTAGATCAATTACATGCTGATTTTGAGTTCCGGCTTCCGTTTTTAAAAACAATAAATCTTCTAAATTATTTATAAATTAATTATTTTTATTTTATTATTATAATTGTTATCTTGTTGAAGGCGTTTACGATAACACACCCACAGTATTGTTCAATGATCCTATCGTTCAAGGATTATGATAAATTTAAAAAATGTAAAATAATTATAAACTGAATGATCCATCCACTCATTTATGACCTTCTTTGCGAGAATGCAAGTTGATATTAAGTTAGAATGTACTTTATATTATACAACAATTTTAAAACAATGTTTTTCATTTTTTTAAAATAAAGTTTTACTTTTTTATTTTACTCCTCTTCATATGTAGGATAAATTAAATTTTTTTTTTTTTTTCCATATCATTTACCTCTAGCTGTGTGTGTGTGTTAAAAAGTTGATTATTAATTTTAAAAAATTTTAATTCTATCTTGTTTGATAAGGTGAATTTTTATTATATTTTTTTTTTTGAAAATAAAATTAATTTTATTGTAATCAGAAAATTAGGTAATTTGATAGAGTTTAGCTTGACATGCAATCAAAAATTTGGATAATGAATTGAAAAAAATATCAAGTCAGTAATTAATCAACTTTTGTTTGCTATTTTTTTTTTTTTTTTTTATGAGGGAAACAAACAGTGATAACCTGTCCCATATTTAACATGTTAAATATGTGCTGATTTTTTTTTATTTGCTATTTTCTCTTTGAAATGTGAAATTAACAAAAGAAAAAATATTTATTCTCTGTGTATTATTTGATGTTGAAAATTGAACATGAATTAAAGAGAAAAAAAAATTTTTTTTTTTAACTATTGTCAAATGGTCTATTTTAAAATAAAATGCATTTAAGGTGTGGGTCGAGTGTTCAATAACTTTGTTCTTTTAAAAAATGAATAAAAAAATACATGAAATATTTTTTTTATGGGTCAACATAGTTTCAAGTAACTAATATTTTAACTGAAAAAAAAAAAAAAAAATATTAAAAAAGATAAATAAATTAACTGTCGGTGGAAGAGAAATGGCATACTCTTATTACTATGGATATTTGAGATTTGTTTCTTCTTCTGATGGTATCAATAGAGAGCTGGAACAAAAAGACGTGATTACAAAAATACTGTATATAAAATTCATCCAAATAATTATGAACCAGGACATCGTCCAGTTTATATTGTTGTTGAAGGTGCAACACCAATGCTAACACTTTATGAAATTCTCCAGCACAATCATGAACAAACTGCAACATATAGACGAAATAAAAAGCAAATTGTTGCTTAATTTTATGAATCACTGGCTAAACTTGTTAGTGATCCAAGTTGTCGAAATGTTGTTGAGCTTGTTTATTACCAAGATGATGATCGAATTCGTCAGCAAGCTCTTCGCAGTCATTTTAATGAACATTTTTTTTTATACTCAAAGCTCATCTAGGTTTATGGAATAATTTTTAATAGAAATTAAATTAAATTTATATTTTTTTGTACGTGCCAGCTAATAAATTAATTTGTTGAGGGTTTAAGCTATATGATAAATTAAAAAAGAGCTTTAGCTGAAAAAGATATCAATCAATGCTATATACAATTCAAAGCTATACAATTTTATAATCCCAAAAAAAAAACAAAAAAAAAAATCGCTAGCAACATTTCAAGAATAAATTCAATAATCAATCATTTATTATTTTCAAAAAGAATACAAAAATACATCGAAAAAAAATAATAACTGTTGTTTTAGATTTTTTATTATAATAAAATAAAGTGTACATAAATTTTAATAATTTTTTTTCAAGTGAAAATTACATTATGTGATATAATAATTTGTTAATTTTAATTAAATTAGCAATACATAGATGTTGATTAAATTTTAGAAGCTGAAAAGTAATAAATCAATAATAACAGGTAAATTTTAAGGGTGTCTTTTCCAAGCCACCCAGGAGGTAAGACATGTGACTCGTTTTTTTTTTGTCAAGTGGTTTCTCCAGTAGACCTAATCCACTTTTCGCACGTTTTCTAGCTGCAGCTAGAATTATATCGATCGGTTTTTAAATTTTTCGGATTGCGCTCAGAGCAGCATTTATTATCGCACGCGCATGTAAAAAAAATATATATATACGTAATTATACCCGCGCTCATTATAGCTGCAGGTATATATTTTAAATATATATTTATTAATATTTGCGCTCATAGCAGCAATTATTAACGCACGCGCATGTAAAAAAAAATAAATATATACGTAATTATACCCGCGCTCATAGCAGCAGGTATATTTTTCATTATTCGCTGTGATAGGACATTTCTACAGGCTCAATTCACTATGCCACTATCACTAATTGTGATAGGACATTTCTAGGCCTTAATCACTATGCCACTATCACATATATTATCATTATTTCACACTTCACTATTTCACTATACAATATATTGTATAAAATATTTAAATCTTGAAAATATTAAAATCATTATATTAAAAACCTAAAATCATAAAAATTCTGAAACAAAAAAAATCATAATATTAACATCTTGAAAAACCTGAAATCATAAAAATCCTGAAACAAAAAAAAATCATAATATTAATATCGTGAAAAACCTGAAATCATAAAAATCCTGAAACAAAAAAAATCATAATATTAACATCTTGAAAAATCTGAAATCATAAAAATCCTGAAACAAAAAAAAAAACATAATATTAATATCGTAAAAAACTTGAACTCCTGAAAAACCTGAAATCATAAAAAACCTGAAACAGAAAAAAACCTGAAACATACTTGAAAATTTGATTATTGTTTTTGGAAACGTGCATTCAATATCAAATAAAAAAATACATCGCGAATGGAAAATAGGGTGATAATTTATCTATTATAAATTTTCACGATAGATAATAATTCCTAATCACCCTTGTCTACTCTGTTTGAGATAGACAAGGTCGATTTATTTTGACTTTTACACTACGACTATATTTAATTTAGCATTAAAATTGAATATATAATTATTGCAATAATCAGTCAAAATAAATCTATACATAAAATAATAATTTGGAACGACAAGAAGCTTCAAAAAATATAGCAACAATTTTTTGAAACTTCAAGGATATTGAAGCACTTTTCCGGGATAGGTTAAAAATTACAACTAGTCAATCGTGATCTAGAGGAACTTACCTTATGCCACCAAACAGCCATGAAGAAGTTGTCCAGGTATTCTCCAATAATCCACATAAATTCCATCACATCCTCTCAGCAAATAGCCATGAAGAAGTCGTCGAGGTAGTCTCCAATAATCCACATAAATTTTATCACATCCTCTCAGCGAAGCCATGAAGAAATTGTCAAGGTAGTCTCCAATAATCCAATTAATCCCAAATCAGCAACTGGCACTTTTTACACTTATATTCACTTTATCACTTATCATTTTTATTATATCACTTTAATTAATTTCAATTACAGATTTCTTTTTTTGTAATGAATCACTTGCACTTTCACTTTTTTTTTTTTATAACCACGAGTCAATCTACACGCGGTCGTTTTAAATATTTCTAACCAAATTTAACGCACAAAAAAAATCGATACGATGTTCACTCCGCGAAAACTAAAACGAACCAACAAAAATCTAAGAAACTTGTACTTTTTTTTTAACACCGAGCAACCACGAGGTAATTTAATATTTTTCTAACCACGAATTTAACGAACAGAAAATTTTAAGATGATATTAACCCGACGAAACCAAAGAAGAACTGACTGAAAATCGTTTAGGAGGCCCTTTATATATCCTGGACAATCCTAGATAAAGACTAGAAGTCCTAGAGGTCGCTATTTCTAGGAATTACTGTCTAGTTTCGCTCTCTGCAGATCAGCCATTGGCTAACACCGGGAAAAATGTTTCCCGCCGCATGACTCACGTCCAGGTGAGAAAAAAAATGTTACGTGGATGCCATGCGGTACGAGAAAAAAAAAAAAACACGTGCCAAAAAAATTTCAATTATATTTTTCTGAATTTTAAAAATTTGTAAAAGAAAAAAAACATAAAATTAATAAGAATAATTTTCTAATTAGGATATTGACTGATGAGCTTTTTTTTTTTTTTTATTTTATTTTGTAGTTGTTTGAGTCATTAGTTATTTTTCATACGTTTATAAAACGTATTTAAAACGTATATAAAACGACATAAAAAATAAATTTTAAAAAATGATAAAAAAATGATTAAATACTTAAAGTATCCTTAAAATATAATTTGAGGGATGAACATAATATTTTGAGAGATGTATTTTGAAAATATCATTATTTTATAGCCAAGTAAATTATCTTTAATAAAAGTCAATTTGATTTTTAATTTTAATATATTTAAAGACAACATAGATTATCAAATACAATAAATTAAAAA
This sequence comes from Aphidius gifuensis, assembly GCF_014905175.1. Lineage (NCBI taxonomy): Eukaryota > Metazoa > Arthropoda > Insecta > Hymenoptera > Braconidae > Aphidius > Aphidius gifuensis. The sequence continues at coordinate 24,915,030 of NC_057791.1, read as the reverse complement.
ATTTAAGAACTGCTTTCTTAAAATTTATATAAATTACCATAAAAAAAAATTGACCTGATTTTTAAATATTTTTCTTCCAACAAACAAGATTAAATATTTCAAAGAAAAATAAAAAAGAATTGCTCAGTTTATTTAATTTAATTTTTTTGTTTTATTATTAAAATTTATAATATTTAAAGACATTTCTAATAGTTGATTTAATTTATAAATTGATTAAGTGGAAAAGTTTGATAATTATTTTGAATGATCGTGATAGTTTCCAATCACAAACACGATTTATCAAAATACATGTTGGAAAACTTGTGATGTACACAAGACGTCACTATCATGCTACATAAATTTCATCTTAGTCTTTCTAAAATATATACAAATTTGATCTCTATCAATCCTAAAACTATCGCCCAAAAAATATTACATATAAATTAAAAATTTTGTTCATTATTTTTTTATTATTTTATAATGAAATGAGCTTTTATTTAATTTAAATAACAATAGATAAAAAAAAAACACAGTAAACAATTAAAATGAATTTAATAACTAAAACAAATATGAAAATTTAAATTTTATACATGCATTTTATAAACAAGACATTAAAATTTCTAAATAAAATTAAATAAAATATACGTCAGTCAAATTGCTTATTTTATTATTCAAAATTTCATGCAAATTTTTCATTGTTTATATTTTCTTTTGTTTTTAAAATTAAAAACACATCAATCAAGTTTTATTTTGAATATTAAATTTTTGGCATAAATTTGAAACAATATAAAATATAAATTATTGATAAATTTTGTTGGTCCAACCTCGACACAAATTCCTGGATGGAGCTTTCGAGCTTTTGACATTGAACTTTTTACTTTTTTTCACCTTGAACATAATATCATCCGGGCCTGGATAAATTTTGTGTTCATGAACTATCGAATATGGATCAATTTATAATTATAATGTATCTATGTTGCTACTTGTATTTCACATATTCATTATTATTATTAAATTAACATTGAATATTGTATAAAATTTCATACTAATTAATATTTAAAATATATTTACATTATGTTTATTAGTTGAAATAATAATTTGGATTATTAAATACCGAAAAAGGGAGATTACATTCAATGTTAATTAACCTTATTTGTTTATTTTAAATTTAAAAATTAAAAATAATGTTTGGAAATTGTACGAGGATTATTTTTTTTGAATCAAGCTTTTTTTTGTTGCTGGACAAAATTGGTATTTAAAAATATTTTTAAGCAAAAATTTTATAAGATTATGCTTCTAGAATTCAAACAACATTCAAATATAATTATCCTACAATTTATAAAATTTAAGTTCAATTATTTTTACTTGTTTTTTTTTTTTCAATTTTATATTTTACCAAAAATTTGTTATTTTTTGCTATAGATTACTTGTAAGTTTAAAAACATATTTCCAAATAAAAATTTTATTCTATACAATTTATAAAATTTAATTTCAATTATTGTTGTTTTTTTTTCTCAATTTTTTTTTTTTTAAATCTGTTACTTTTTGATAGATTACTCGTTGGTTTAAAAAAAAATTTCCAAATAAAAATTTGATAAAGTTATGCTTCTAATATCTCAAACAACACATAAATATCATTATTATTCAAGTAAAAAAATGAAATTACAATTATTTTGACGTTTTATTCGTAACTGATATAATTTTGTTTTAAATTTTTTACAAATTAAATTTCTAGCTTCACGAGAAACATTTTAAAAAATGAATTTACACATATTCATTTTCAGCTTGTCTATATAATTTAAATTAATTTAATTTTTAATAAATTTCTATCTATAGAATAAATAATATTTAATAAATAAAAGTTTTTCATTAAGTATACATTGCTTTTACGTAAATTTTACATTCAGTTTAGTTGATAATAAATTAATAATGAGATTTGTAGTTTTGACTGTAATGATGAGAGTGAGATATTCCAGTCAGTAAATCTCATGGCCTCGATCTCTCACTCAGTCAAATATAATCCCCACAAATACTACAACCATATATCCAAACTAGATAAGCAACGTAACATGAAATTGCCAAGTCCAGAAAATTCTATATACATAATAAATGTAGTTCTGTATTTGTTAAACTTGTGTGCACTTATCAAGCTTTTGGACATTAAATTTAAATACATATATACAAACTTTTTTTTTTTTTTTCTAAATCCTTTTATAATCTTGAATTTTTATTAAATCATTCAAGTATTTTTTCAACAACACAATAGTAGATTAATTATTCATATATATCAATTTTTTTTTATTCGAAATATTTTAAATTGAAACTGTTTTTAAATAAATGAATATAAATTTTTTTTTTTTTTTTTTCGATTATTTGTTAAATGTTTCTATTGAATAAATAATCTATAAACTATTTTCTTTTATATTGAAATATTATTTTATTTATGTTTTATTATTTATTAAAATTTATTTTTATAGAAAATTTTAAATATTTTTGTATGACAGTTATTATTTATAGAAAATAATAAATCAATTTTTAAATGAAAATTTTTTTTTAATTGAATTTAAAAATTTAATCTGGACTAGAAAATAAAATAATATATTAAATTTTTAAACAAATAATACATAAAATAAAACAGATAAAAACAATTTCAAGATAAAAAAACAATTATTTTTTAATAATTTTATATTAAGCTGAAAAAAAAAATTGAGCCTAATTTACTTTTTTATTGATTATTTTTTATCAGAATCTTTGAATAACTTATTTCCCCAAGAAATGTGATACTTTTCAATATCTGATAAGAAAGAAAAATAAGAAAAAAAAAAAAAAGACTGATTCTTTATTGACTCTCCATTAGCTTAAATTTATTTTTCATTTTATTCAAATTGAATTATCCAATAAACTTAGCATATTAATCAAGCCAAAGAATAAAAAAACCATAATTAAAATATTTTCATCAAGTCAATAAATATTATTTATTAAAAAAAAAACATTTCATCAATTTAAAATAAAATAATCAAACAACTAATAAATTGGTAAAATTTAAAAATCAATTTCAAAATAATTTGTCTGACTAAATATTGTCCATGACTACTCATTTCTAAAAAAAAAACTTCTATACTAAATTGAATTTCTAACAATGAAAAAAATATAAAATTTGATAAATAATAATAATGATCAACAAATGAACAAACAACAATTCAAGTAAAAAAATAAATGAGTAATATTTTTTCATTTTATTTTTTGTAGATTGATGATGAAAGAATAAAAAAATGCTCCAACAAATTTATTACAAAGGTGTACATCTTGACAATACAATAATGTATACAAGAATAAACTTAAACCAGCTTCAGTCACACAAGTTGCTGGAAAAGTTGGTTGGTTGGTTGTCTACTTGCTTAGCTGACTGTTTCATTCGCGGAGGCTGCGCGGAAAAATCGATAGACGTGGAAAACCATACCGGCAAGTTAAGCAAAATTCAACATTACTCGGCGCAGTCATCGTCGAACCGGCGGGACAAAATCATTTATAATTCTTACGTAATTATTTTTAACAACAATTAAAATATCACAAAAATAAATATTTATTTGTGAATTGAAAATATTAATTGAACTTTTCATCAAATAATTATATTCTCTATCAATTTAATCAGTGATAATAATTTTTTTCAACAATTTTTTTTCATCAAGTGGTTTGTTGAATGAGACAATATTATCCAAAAAAAAAAAAAAAACAAGACAACGTGTGAGAGATGAATATGTAGCGTCCTACCGGCGTCGCCTGGGCTACCAATATAATCAATTTAAATAATTTTCATTTCCACAACAAAAGATGTTTTAAATCCAATAAAGGTACTGTTAAATATTAAATATATTTTATACATTTGTAGATTATTTTATTATTGATTAATGCAGTGACAAAGAAAGACAAAAGAAACAAAAAAAAATATAAAATATCATAGCCTTTGTCACTGATTTATTGAGCTGTCATTTTACACAGCAAAAATACGTTTCCTGTTTGAGCTTTTTCATTTTTTTTTTCAAGAAAAAACACAATAAAAATATCCTTTTTTTATTCTCATTATTTTAAATTATTTTTTTTTCTCCGCAGACATTTAGTTAATTAGTAAGAATTGTAGATATACTTACCCTCTTGATTTCTCAAGTGTCATGCATTTGAGATGAGTGATTATGGAAAATAAAAAAAAAAAACAAAATGATTTAGTTTTCTCAAGAGATAAATGTACACTTGATATGTGTCATATATAAATTTGTAATTGATTAATATTATTCATGCTGAGGGAAATCATCTAGTTTATTTTATCGACTTTTATATGTACATATTTAAATTATTCTATAAAACGTTTATCACAATGAACAGGTCAACGACCTCGGCGTGTTGCTCCTGTGGTTACATTGTTCAATTTTTTTTCTTTTCTTTGGGATTTTTTTTTTTTTTTCATATACCATTCGTTTTTATTTACCTCTGGTTTTTATTTTTATTTTATTTATCAAGTACCTGTCACATTGGTTTAATAAAAAATTCTATTTTTGGTAAAGTAATTTGATTTTTTTTAAAAAAAATATTCAAGTAATTGTCTGTCAACTGGTGACAGCATGTGAACCGTATGAAAAAGAGCAATTAATAGAAATTAATTTACCAATTTCTCTTTGACGAAAATATTATTTAATAAATTATTTGATAAAAGTTTTTAGATAGTTTTGTTATCAGTGTAAATATTTATTGATTTATTGAATTTATTTTAAATTATTATTTTATTAATTTTAGAAGATACAAAGGATTCATTCACTGGAGACGATAGAAAAAAAAATTTTCTGATGGATGGTAAATAAAGCTGATGGGGTTTATTTGATTTGGTTGGTCCATGACTTTTTGAAGATAATGATAAGTGCCTGTGGCAAAAGATATATGAATCACGACTTTTGGATACCATGGACGAACCCAGGAAACTACGTGATGGGGTGTGGGAGGAACACCGCTTTGTTGAGGTAACAGAAAACTATTTAAATAAAATCAACTGATCAATCTCTATTTTTACATATATATTTTCTGTGATTTCGTTTGTATAAAGCCTCAAAAGTTTTCGTTTATATATAGAAACTTTTTTAGATAAAATTTATCTTGTTTAACAAGTAGTTTTATTTATTTATTTATTTAATCAAATAAATAAATCAAAATATATTTTTCATCGTATTTCTTAAATTGTTGCTGCTGATTTTTTTTTTGTTATCATTTTGATGAAAATGAAAAACAGTTTTTGCAATGTATCGGAGAATTTTATTTTGTTCAAAAGCTCATTGTCTAGGATTTCATTTTTTTTTTTTGTTTTTTTGTTTTTATGACTGACAGTAGAAGAATTATATAGGTTTTTGTGTGAGAATGTGGAAAAACAAAAAGAACTAAATAATACTGAGGTTGGATCGATGTTGCGTCATGAAAATTCGTAAGGAAAAATATGAAAATATAAACTGGCTTTTTGTCATTTTAAATAGAATAATAAAATGTATCGTATTTTTTATTTTTTTACTTGGAAAAAATAGTCTGTCTTCTCATTTATCGAAGCTTTATCAAATACACTGTACAAATTTTTCATACTTTTTTATTTTCTCAATATGCTATTCCCTTGAAAAAAAATATATTATTATTATTTTTGATTTGTCAAAAGAGACCAGAAAAGACAGTTAAAAATATGAAAATTTTATTCAAAAAAATATACAAAATGCTCCGAGTGAGAGCTTAAATACATTCAATCTATAAAATTGTTTTTATTTTATTTTTTTTTACATGAAAATGAAAAAGAATATTATTATAAAATAATAAAAGTAATGTAGGTAATATTTTTTTGTTTTGAATTTATTCAGGCATTATTTATTTTGATCTGAAAAATATATTGGCAAGTTGCCATCATCATGATTTTCATATGTACATTCTGGTATTTAAAAATATACACAAAAAAATTAAATTAAAAAAAAAACTATATTGATACATATATGGGTTTTTATATTGAGCTGTCGAAAATATATATGTAACTTGTGTAGTTATGATCACCAGCATCATCAGCATCGATTTTTGTTATGCAAGTTATGCAGTACAAACTCTATAAAGTTTAAGTGAATTTGTATTTGTATGTCAGGATTGAATGTAGTCCATTTGTGGCTACAGGTGTGGCTGTGTTTCGTGGAATATATTTAGTACATTTCAACAACAACAACAACATTTAGGGTAATATATTTTGATGCTCGAAACATATGCGGGTATATCAATAGATCATCTTAGATTGCTAGGTATATTAGTCAAATATATTTTTTAATTTAATTTATATTTTTTTTGATGAGAATTTATTTTATTTTATATATACATGGTTGGAAATCAAATATTTGAGTCAAGATTTAGGGATGAGATTTTTTTTTTAATTTTTTTAATTTTGATTTTTATATTTTTATCAGAGACCAAAGCAATGAAGAATTTACTTGAAAATTTGAGAGAAAATACTAAAAACAATACGGAAAAATATGGTGGAGTTAAATTTCAGTAAAAAAATATTTTTTTCTAGAGATAAAAATTATTTAAATTGAAGTCAAATATGGCTTTTTTTTAATTTTCGTAGTTTCGATTTCTATTATTTTACCAAAAATGAACGCAACGAAGAATTTACTTGAAAATTTGATAGATAATACAAAAAGCAATACGAAAAATTATGGTTAAATTGAATTTCGGTAGAAATAATTTTTTCTAGAGATAGAAATTATTCAAGTTGAAGTCAAATATGGCTTTTTTTAAATTTTCGTAGTTTCAATTTTTATTTTTTTAACAAAGACGAATGTGAAGTAAAATTTACTTGAAAATTTCATAAATAATGCTAAAAATGATACGGAAAATTATGATAAAATATAATCCTCACAGAAATAAAAATTCAATAACCCAAAGCCAATTTTAAAAAAATATTAATATTTAAAAAAAAAAAAAAAAAATGTCAATTTAGTAATTTAACATCTTGTCTTGAATGTTAAATTTTTAAAATATTAAAAATATTAATTATTAATAGTTTAATTTCAAAACTGAATAAAAAAAAAAAAATATTAAATTTAAAAGTTTGTCGACCAATATATATAGCAACTTGATATCCGAGAATGTTAAAAATTTAATTTTTTTCTTCTTCAAACTATAAAATTAATTAGTTATTGATTTTATTGATTATTTATTTATTTTTTTATGTTGAAAAAAAAAAATTAAATGAGTTTACTTGAAGGATTAAATTAATGGCTGTTTTGGAGTATTGTTGAAAAGTTTTTCAAGTACTTTGATCCATTTGAAGTTAATTTCCATTGTCCTATAATATTTTGTACAAAATGACTTATGAAAATGACCCTTATTATAACGGATAATCTGAATATCATCCTACTAACTTTTAAACAATAGAAAATTAATTATTATGCATATCAGATTATTTTCAAATAAATTCATTGATAATATTTTTTTTTGTTTTTTTTTATTCTCTCAGTATTGACAGAATATTCCAAAGAGAATTGAATTTTTATTTTTCAAATATTATTTTTAGAATCTATAAAATAATATATTCTAACTTTATTGATATTTTTAAAAATAGACTATTTTTTTTTATTATATCACATAATAATTAAAAAAAAAAATTTGAATCATTTTTTTAAATTTATTTATTTATAGATTGCTTTATTTATAAAAAAATTATTTAATTTTTTTTTTTTCAGCTCAAAGTTTATTTATGTATTTAAAGTGTTTTTTTTTTTTTTTTTTGATATTGTTCTTTTATTGTGATAAACAATTGAAAATTTCTGGTAGAAATAATTTATTAAATGTAGGTTTTTTTTAATTTTTGCAATTTATTTCGATTTTTATTTTTTTACCAATAAGACGAACGCAATGCAGAATTTACTTGAAAATTTGATAGAAAATACTAAAAACAATACTAAAAATAATAGTCAGATTAAATCCCAGGAGAAATAATTTTTTCTAGAGATAAAAGTTATTTAAATCTAAATCAAATGTAACTTTTTTTAATTTTCGCAATTTCGATCTTTATTTTTTTGCCAAAGACAACCGCAATGAAGAATTTACTTGAAAATTTCATAGCAAATACTAAAAAAAATTCGACAAATAATAATCAAATTAAACCCCAGGAGAAATAATTTTTTCTAGAAATAGAAATTATTTAAATCTAAGTCAAATGTTGCTTTTTTTAATTTTCATATATAATTTCGATTTTTATTTTTTCACCAGAATTTACTAAAAAATTTTAAATATAATTCTCTTATCGTAAATAATTATTTTCAACAATTAAAAACTTATAATATAAAAATAATTTAAAAAATAAAAACTTTTTATTTCAACTAAAAAATAATAAAATTAAACTAAACAATAAAAAAACAAGTTGAAATTCGTTATCATCATGATAATAAAAATACACCCGTATGATGAATAATTTTTTTTCCAAAAAAAAGTATATAAAAGACTTGAAAAATATATAAAAAAATATCTATATTAATGTAGTCTTTATATACTAAAAGTACCATTTCAAGTTAAACTCAATTTGAAAACTAAAAGTTTACAGTAATACTTGTAGATACTATATGCCAATGACATGAAGTTCTTGGTGGCTTGAAGCATTTTTAACTCAACTATAAAATATTTTACAAATTCTACGATAACTACACGTACACTGAGAGAATTTTTCAACTGTATCCCATCATTTCTCTTCACGTTTCAGCACTTTAAAATTTTTTTTCTATTTTTATTATATTTCTCTTGTGTTTTTGACATGTGTTTTTGATGATATCATGCAGCACCACCAACAGCATTTACAAACCATTTGTTGCCAATGTTATTTCACTACATATTTTATATTTTCTTCTTTTTCATATTTTATTTAGTTGGTTACATCAAACAATTTATAACAAATATTTTTATCAGCATGACTGAATTTTTTTTAGCATTCAACCAAAACAAATATGCAGCTGTTACCATCACCCATCAAGTTAAATATTTTATATAAAAACTTTTCAACACAATAATACAATTGAAAAATAATAAAAATAATTTGGTTTATTATTTGCAGGTAGTGAGTCATCCTGGATTTCATGAACGAGGTCTAGAATGAATAGACGTGAGGATCCGCTGCTTCGGCAGCATTGTAGTCGTCTTCTTCAACTAGCTGAAACAACAAACATCAAGCCAGGTCATGGAACTGGCAAAAGACGTGCTCAAAAATTATCACAAACTCAAACAAATAGGTAAATAAAATATTCCAATAAATAAATTTATAAAGAGGCTATAAAGAAAATAATAAATTTAATAAAATAATTCAATTTTGATGGATTGAATATCAATATTGCTCATATATTGGCTATTTTATTATTCTGACTAAAATTCCACAGCTACACCAGCATCATGGCAAGTACATGTATACATACAACAACTGTCTGCCACACACCGTTGACTCAAACTGAAAATCGATTATTATATTAATGTGTGTAACCGAGTGATTGCCTTGCTGGGATTGACTTTTACCCTATCCTTATATTCCGTCATTCTTTGACCAATGTTATTTCCAAGATGGAAATTGAATAAATTTGTGGTTCAACACGAATAATAAATATAAAACATTTTACCCTCGTCTCTGGCATTTCCTTTTTTTTTCATAATAAAAATTCTTTTATTTTACATACTATAGATATAACGAAATTTAAAACTACATGAATGTTTTTAAATATTCTTCAGCAATGCAGGAACAAGTGCCTGGATAACTCTTCAAGATATTGTGAGAAATGATCCTGGTTATACACCAAATATTGAACACCTTGTATTTCCAAAACGTAAAGATACACAGAGTAAAGGAACAAGTCAACCAAGTCAATTTAAAAATAAACCAAGTGGTGCTACTTCAGCAACAACTAGAAGATTGAATGAGGTATTTTTTTAAAATAAATTTATAAAACGATGTGTTGTCTTTAATTGAATAAAATAAATGTAAACTTGTTTTTAATATAAATTCTATATTTGGTAGATATATATTTATTATTTTAATTTTTTTCAGAGTACTTCTGTGGACAGTGGAGGCGTCACAAGCCATCAGTTGACTTCAGCCTCGTCAAGGTCAGCAAATCAAAGACGATGGTTATCGCAAACATCACAACAATCATCTAGACAACGTTCAACTGATGATGGGGGAATTAATGTAGGTGCTGTGGGCGTTAGTAATACTGGTGGTACGATCACCTCATCAACAGTACAGCAACCTCGTCGTGTTAGTCCAGCTGCTGATTCAAAAGAGATTGTTAATTCAGCAGCAATTCAAAAAACTGAAAGACTGTCGAGATTCGATCGGGATCGAGTTGACAGGTAAATAAATTTCTTTTTTTTTTATATTATTTTTCTCTACGTCAATATCGTGTCGGATTATTGAAAAAAAAAAAAGAAAAGAATTATATTATTTTGTGCATATTTGTTGGATTGGAATTTAATTTTATTTTCACTGAAATAATTATTTATCTACAGCAAGTGTTAATATGCCAGAACGACGGTACATACAAGCTATATAAAAAAAAAAATAAATTTAAATATTATTATTATTATTTTTTTAATTAACAAATGCTTGATTAATTTTAGATCATCCAATATATCGATTGTTCACTTACGAGGAACATCGTCAACTGATAACTGGGAGTCTAGTCAACTGGCAAGGACCGGAAATAAATCAAATATTTATATTCGTGCAAATTCAATAGCTGCACCAAAACGTCATGAGACATCACCACCTCCAGCAGCAGCATCTTCCTCATCAACTACTGTTAATAATTCAACAAAAACAGGAGAAGGAGGAGGAGGACTATTTCATCGTCGACAAGAAACTGCTAATCGACGACGAGATGGAAATTCATATCTCACAGGAAGTGGTGGTAGCGGTGGAACATCTGGTGAATTATTTGTCAGTGGAAATTGCAGCAGGGAATTATCCCCAGTGCGTTGGTGTGATCGTGAAGTGGATGGTGTTTATTTAGGTAAATCAGGATGGGTACAAGTGCAACATAAATCACTTGATTTAAATCGTAAAACAAATTATACAAAAACATCAGTGAATAATAATAGTAATAATAGTTTAAGTGGAACAATACCATTACCGCGACGTGTTGCTGTTAAATTAGCAGATTATCATTGTAGTAAAAGTGAACCAGGTAAATGTCCAGATTATTTACGTAGTATGACAATTGATTTACATCGTCCAGATTATTTAAAGTTAAGTACAGATTATGAACCACCAAGTGGTTGTGTATCACCTGGTAGTATTGAATCATTTTCACCACCATCAATAACACCAATAATATCACCACCACCAGCATTTCAAGATGTTGCTAAAAAAACACGTTCATCATTATCATCATCATCATCATCACGTTTTGGTAAACCATATCTACCTCGTTCAAATGCTATTATTGATAGTGATGCAATAAGTCCACCACCATCACCACCACCTAAAAATTGGTTTCAACAAACAATTAGAAAAAGTTGTACTGTTCCTATTAAACCAAAACCAAGACGTCCAATAATACAAACATCATCATCAAATAATAATAATACGAATACGAATAATAATAATTATATGCTTAATCAAAGACAACAAGAACAAAAAGATCGTCAATATCGTTTGGCTTCGGCAAAATCACTTGAAGATCAAACATCAACACGTCGTTCACAATTTGCACAAAGACACAGAGAATCATCGTCTTCATCATCATCATCAATGGGCTTTAGAAGTCTTGATAGTTGTGTTAATCGTTCAACAATGCCTAGACTTGCAGAAAATACAGATTCTTCAGTTGAAGGATATGAAGATGGTGATGAGGATGATAATCCAGATTTTCGATTAAATAAATCATCATCAGGAAATTCATTTTTAGACTCATTAAATGACCATAAAGGAACAAATAATGATAGAAATATAAGAAAAACATTGAGAAGATCACCTGGTTCTTCTGATGCAGGATTATTATCTTTTGTTTCATCATCAGCTACTTCAAGCTCATCTTCATCATCATCTTCCTCATCTTCTTCTTCTTCGTCTTCTTCAACACCTAGTAGTAGTGTTGTAGAGTGTATTAGATCACCAAATAATAATTATAAAAGAAATTCACAAACACGACAAATACAACAGTCACAACATCAAGGCTTTCGTAATACACTTTGTTCACCAGATGCACTTGAAACAGCTCGTGTCAGACGATCACGAAGTCTTCAATTACCAGAAAAACGTTCACCCTGTTCAAGTGGACAAGTTTCACGAGAACACTCAAGAGAATCAAACGAGTCTAATCGTGTGATTGTCAAGATAATTGATAGAAGCTTAGAGCGTACAAAGCGACATCCATTTGCAACAAAAAAAGCTCAATCAACTGAAGAGACAATTAATTGTGATTATCAAAGGGATACAGAATTTGCAAATGAGTATCTTTATGGTACACGTAATCGTGCAGCTGCGAGAAATATATTAACTGGTCGTTTTGAATGTCGTGAAGATAATCAAAAACGTCGAATAAGTGGTGGTACTTTACCAAGTGATGTTTATTTTATATCAGGTAAACAATCACAACAATCACAACAACAACAACAACAACGCAAACCAAAAAGTCTTCAACGTGGAATTACAACAACACAAAATAACACAACGAATAAATTAAATAATGATATCAAAGTTCGTTGTAATACAAGTACTTGTAATTATTGGCCTCATTGTTCAGAAACAATTTATTCAACAAATCAAAGTCAAACATTTATGAAATTATCACAAAGTTATCCCTCTCATAATCGTGTACCAATTGAAAGTATTATTAATAATAATTCACGTGATCGAGCAAGTGCATGTTCATCACCAGCTTCACTTGATATTATCGAGGACAATAGAAACGCGCGTCATAATGAACGATTGCCTAAAAGTGTATTAAAACAGCCACGTAAATCACCATTAGGTTCACCAAATGGACATGATTTTCGTTCATCCAATCGGGACAATAAAAATTTAAAAGAAATTACAAAACGACGTGTTTCACCACAGTATTCAACTGAATCAATTTTACAAGTAAATAGTGTTAGTGGTGGTGGTGCATCATCAATCACAACTTCCTCATCGTCAAGTAGTGATATATGGCTTACAACTTCAGACAGAACAATAACAAAAAGTCCAAAAAATTATAAAAGTTGTGAAAGTTCAACTCCAATTGAGGAAATTATTGTTGGCTCTTTGGATACACTGCAGGAGCCAATGCGGAAAAATGAACAAATGAGACCTGGAAGTGCGCCAGCAAGACGACAAAATTCACCAGAAAGTGATGGATGTCTTGAACCACATCACAGATCTTCTTCTTTACCAAAATCATTTTTAACTCATGAAGCAATTGAAAGGTTAGTATTATTTTTTAAATTATTTATATTATTACATAAATAACACAATGTTTGATGTTGAGTGACAACTTTAAGTTTAATTGAATAAGACTACTTGAAAATAAGTGTGTGTGTTGCTTGAGAGTTTGATAGCTAGCCAGTGTATATTTACGAAGCAAGCATTACAAATTTCCTGGGTAGAAGCATATCTTGTTGTAAACATTGGACAAAATAATATACAAGCTGAGCTAAATTATATACACCCAAACACTACCGCAAGACCCGAATTTTTAATATTATTTTGTGATGATAATTAAATTTACAAGAACCCTTCGATACTTAAAAGCCATAAAATTATTTATGACTTTTTTTCAAGTTAAACTCAGCTAGTGTTAAAATTTTCATTTGATAAATTCACTTGAATATTTTATGACTTCTGTTAACCCTGTTTAAAATCGTTAAAAAAATATAAAACGAAAATACTCTGAAAAAGTATATATTGATAATTTTTTTGTATACATAAGTTACATGGTAGATCATTGACCTTTCGAGCGAATTTATTGATAAAATAATTATTGACATTTCATTGACAATAGCTGTCAGTAAATGCGCATAGTCATTTTGATAAAATCACTGGAAAATTTAACAAAAGATATTTCACACACCCAAAGTATCCAGTGTTAAAGTATATATTTTCACGGATTTTTCAACATCATCATCAGCATCAACATAATAATAATACATCTAGGTTTTTTGTGTACATTTACAATGTACTTGTAGTGTATTTATTACAATTGCTATCTCAATAATGCGGCGTTGGTGTCATGCCAGTTTTGACATTGTATGCATGGGACACATTTAAAAATATATTGTTTACGCGATCAACGTGACTGCTACATACACTTGTGAATTACACCTGACATCTATTCATACCACTTCTATTACGTACAAAAATAAAAAAAATAAATAAATAAATAAAATGTGATAGCATTTCTTTGTTTGGAATTTTATTATATTTTTTTTTTTTTTTTCATTCTTATCAAAAGCGATTTATTTTAAAAAGAAAATTCGCTTTCGACACGTTTTTTTTTCTCTTGACTTTTTATTCACATACGTGAGATAAATAAAAAAAAAAAAACCTTGGAACTTTTACGTATCAAAAATATTTTATTACATAATATTTTTTTTTTTTATTTTTTCAATTATTTAACAAAGCTCTTGGAATAACGAATCTAAAAACCAAACAAAATCGTAATCCCTCTCGACTGATTTTCAAAAGCTCTCTCTCTCTTAAAAAAAAAGGCACGACCCAGTGACATTTTAAGCTTAAAAAAAAAAAAATATAGAAAATTTATATATAAAAAAAGAATTTCTATTTGAAAATTGAGTTGAGCTTTTTCTTCAACTATTTACATAAATATGAAGTTTTATTTTTTTCTTTGTGTTGCATAATTTGATACATATATGAAGATAAATTTTTGTGAATATATTGCGTCTTGCATGTGGTGGAGAATACATGAACGATACAACATTTTATAACACCATAATTGGTAGTGCTATACAAGCAGAAGATAGCGACAATATGTATACCATTAAAAAAAAAAAAAAATTACATGGCTCTTGCTCAACCTCATTACCATCCTGTTGGATTATTTAAAAAGTTGCTTCATCAAGCAATCAGCAAATTATGCCAAACGATGACCATTCTCGTAGTGATTTATTTTAAATATCTTTAAAACTTTTTGATTAAAAATTCAAGAGCCAATGAGTGTACAAATAGTTCTTCAAAAAAATCTATCGACATGTTATCTCTCATCACACACAAACACTGAAATTATACACAGATATATTTTTCATGAGCTTTTTCATCTCGAGAGCTTTTATCGATTTTTATTAGTTCATTAAAATTGTATAAACTTTGCTCTTTAAATTTTTAAAAAACCATTTATTTTTTTTAAGACACTTGCAAGTGAATAACAAGCACCTGAAAAATATAATAATAATTGAATGATAAAAATAAGAAGAGAAAGAAAAATAAAAAAAGATCGTCGAACCTTGTGATGATCCATAAAAGGTAATGTCTTGTATTAAAATACCACCAACACATAATTAAATTAAAGTGGGTAGTATTAAATTTCGGTGTTTATAAATCAATATATACAATTATTTCCAAGAAAAAAAAAATTATTTGATTGAATTTGTTTTTAATTAAAAAATTGAGGGGTAAATGAACATAGTGGATTTATCAATCAACTAAAAAAACAAGAGTAATTATTTATTTGACATTTAAATTGAGTTGTGAATATGATTTTTAATTTGTGAAAATTGAAATAATAATGTACAGTTATTAATTATCAACTTGATGGAACTCTAGTTATAAATTTATATAAATCATGTCATCGTATATTGTATGATAATTAATATTATGATTGACGAGATAAAAGCACAATAGATGTCGACGTTGTGATGGCAATATGGTCAAGACACATGATGTGCAACATACTGAGGTGTTAATCATCCAATATGTACATTATTATCTTCAAGCTAATGTCAAGTTTGGATGGCTTTCACCTGGTGTCCTTGCTGTATATATTTTCAATCAAATTGAATTACCTGTATTTACCTGTCGGTGAAATTTGTTCAATAAGAAACCAGTAGATGGCTCCTAACTTGCCTTTATAGATCATTTTACGAAAAAAAAAAAAAATTAAACACCTTGTTTTATGTTGGCTTATCATCCCCTAATACCACTGTTAATAATAATTTTTTTTTTTTAACAATTTTATTATCAACAAATTAAAAAACAATGTCAATTTAAAGAAAAAAAAAAAATTTAATTTTTGTATATTTTCTTGGATTAATAACTTTTTCAATTTTTAATTAAATTATCCTTTTTTTTTTTTTTAATTACAAAGGAATTTTAATCACTTTTTAATCATATATCTTTGTTAAATTTTTATAAATTTATTTTAATTTTTATCACCGGGTTTTGTTTGATATAAAAATTGACTTAAATTTAATTTATCCTACAAAATTAATATTTAAAAAAAAATAAATTTAGATCATTGGATTTTTTTTTATGTTAGTATTTTCAAGTAGCTCATGAATTTGTCTAAATTTCTATAAATATTTCTATTAGATAAATTTACACCAAGATAGACAAATTGCCGTTTTAAATAACAACAATAATTTGAAAAGAAAAATAAATGAATGTTTGTGGTCAGCTGTGTATCCTGTGTATAAAAATCAAGTTAAAAAAAATATAATATATATACAGTATAGTTAATATATATACCAAACGATCCAGCAATCCAAAAAAGATCTCTGAGCTATAATAAAGACGCCGCATATTGTGGCGCTGTGATCAGAATTCAGAAAGTGCAGTCAGTCCAGTACAGTCGGTCGACTCAACAGTCAACAACCGTGTGTGTCATCCCTAAAATCGTAACACAAACAACAAATTAAAATTGCACCGGTATATTATTAATTTAAATATTATTTTGTTTATTTTTTTTTTTTTTCTTTCTAAATATTATCTATTTTTTATTGCAAACAAAAAACATTATATGTGTCATCAATTTAAAAATATATTTCACTTTTGAATTAATAAATTTCAGTTAGTAACAGTGTTTTATCTATAAATCCTTTGTGTAAATAATAAAGTGTATCTATTTGTTTAAATCAAATATTTATAAATTGTTTTTTTTTTTCAATTTAAAATGTCAACATAATTTAAATAATGACTTGATAATATTTAAAGCAAAATATGTGTACAAGTAGTGAAAAAGAAACATTATCAAATCGACGAAAAAAAAACGTGTTGGGTTTTGAATTTTTAAGGCACAGTTGGCATTGCACCTGTGCCCACCTGCGCACAAGTGAATTTAATTCATTGAAGGCTATTGGATTTGACAGGGCCAACTGTATCAACACTATGAAAATTCAAAATAACAGGTAGATAACATTACTCAAATATTCTACTTGTATTTCTAGCTATTTCAACTATTTTTTAATGCGAATAATTATAAAATAAATTTTTAATTTAATATATAAAATTAATGATATATTAAAAGGGTTATCAATGAAATTTGAGTTGAATTTTTTGCGGTAGAAATACTACCATCACCGGTGGTATTGCGGCATCCGGTCCGAATGTCATTGTCTCTCCTTTTTTTTTTTTTTTTCATATAGCTGCACTTGAAAACTGGTTGTCTTGAATGACATAAAAAATATAATAATGATATAATAAATATAATATTACATTTTTCAATTAATAATAATAAAAAAATTTTTTATAAATTACATTATTAATTGAATTATAAAAAATTTAATTTAAAAAGTAGAATTATGTGTTCACTTGTGAATGGAAAATTAAAATATGCCAAAGAAAATTATCTATGCTCATCATGCGTTTAATATAACACACGCAATATAAGTGTATAACTGTGATTTTATAATTTTTAATAATAATTTTAAATCTTGCACGCTATTTTGTACAAATAATATTTTCTTGAAAAAATAAATAATTCGATATTTTTATTTCATGTGTTTTTTTATCATTGGAATTTTTTCTTGTTATATAATTTGAAGTTAAATATTTATTTAAATAAATTATTTATTTTGGAAATGATTTATTTGATTATTTTAAAATTAAATAACAATTATTTAAAATTGGTTTTTTGTTAGATGATCGATTGGAGCTAATTTCATTTTTTATTTGGAAAAATACGAAAAAAATTATCATGATTTATTAACAATTTATATAAAGTAAATAAAATGAAAAAAATAATAATTTTAGTATAGACTGACTGACGTTGCATAATTCATGCTGACATGGTAAAGTATTAAAGCCATCATAAAATCGATAAATGGGCAAATATCCAAAGTTAACTTGGACAAGGTCAGTGCACTTTTGATTCGTGTTTTTGCTGATAAAAAATAAAAATAAAATTTCAAGACAATAAAAAAATAAAACTCCCAAGTTTTTTGATTCTTTTGACATTATTCTTTTAAACTTTTTTCAACGTGTCACTTGAAATATATATAAAAATAGAGTAACCCAATTATTCAACAATTTGATTTGAAAAAAAAGCAGTATATTTATCTTAACAAAGAATAATAAAAAAATAAACAAAGAGATTGACAGATGTATATTTTCAAGAGAATTTAAAAAAAGGCTAATAAGAATATGAGATACATATATTTTTTTTAATTTTTATAATAATAGTCTTAACAATAATAATAAATTTAAAAAAAAAAAAATTTAAAAATGATGCGCACGTGTCGAGGCAGGTGTTGACGCTGCGATCAAATTGCAGAACTTGCGCACAATCAAAGTTGCTAAAAGAAATTTTTTTTTTTTTTTATAAATGCATTTATATATAAAAAAAAAAATTTTACAAGAGGAGGAGGAAAAAGAAGAAGAGTAAACAGCTGCCTGAAAGTTGTTAGAGACATGACAGCAGCTGGCAACAAACTCTAAAATATATACATCAAGGAAATCTCAAGAAATTTAATATCAACTTGAAAATTATTATTTAAAAATTCCATACAAAAATTAATAATAAATTAATTAATTATTTTATTTTTTAAAATTTAATTTTGATTGACAGCTGCATCGTATAAATAATTTTTAAAATCACCGATTCACCGGAAACGTGATTAATGAAAAATTCGAAAAAAAAAAAAAAAAATATATTTTAAAAAATTGCTTTGAATTTATTTCTTTAAATAACATAATTAATTAATTTAATTATAATATGTTTTATATATAAACAATTTTACAAATTAGAAAAAAATAAATGAAAAAAATGTTTATTTAAATTTATATATCAAGTCGAGTGAGTTTAATTCGAGTGTAGAAATTTGGGTCGATATTGGACTCCGTGATATGTCTATGTACTAAATATATATAAACGCTACATTTTTTTTGTTCTAAACTTTTGAAAATTCAATAATTTATTTGTAGATATATTGTGTCTATATATTTTTAGATATAATAGTTGTTTATAGAAAAATCGATTGAAAAATTATATTTAAAGTCTAATGGTTCACTCATTATAATTTCATTTATTTATTTATTTAATTGTTAAATAGTTAATTAATTAAATTGTTGATTAATTAATTTATCCCTTTCTTTGACTTATTTGTTTTATTTTTTAAAATTTATTTATATTTACTTTTTTTTATTTGTTTATATTTCAAATTGCAAAAATGTTGACTTAATTATTCACGTCATACAATAAATTCTATATGCAATCAAAATATATAATTTTTAAATATTAATTAAAAATTATGAATAAAATAACAAAAGCATTAAAACAGGAAAATATATATTTTAAAAAATATAGTTATTGTTATTGACTTATTTATTTATTATGTTTTTTTTTTTTAAACCTTGAACATTTTATTTGTACTTGAAAATTATTTATTTATTAAAATGTATACTTTGTTGTTGTTGTTGTTGGTGAATATAATAATATATTAATCGAAAGTATAATAATATCTGATGGATTACACTTTCCCATCGTTTCTTTTTTAATTTTTAACTATTTATATATATATTATTATTATTTATCTATTTATGATATTTCCGGGCGTGTGAATTGACTTTTCGATATAATATTCATCTGCGATTTTTTAATAAATATTGCACGCATATTTATTAAATATTAATACGTCAGATGTATGAGTTGGTCATCAATTTATAATGACGGTAATGGTAAACCACAATATCCGCAATCATTATGGCTTTTTTTCTTAACAATATATTGATGGAATATTTTAGAATACTTTTTGCCGATAAAGAGAAAAAGCCATCTCAATTTCTTTGTTTTTTGTTTTGCAATTATATACTGGTTAGAAAACGTAATTTTTTATTTTATTTTTACAATTTTTTAGCGTGGGTTTTTGTGTTGGATAGTATTTATAATTCCATTGTAAATATAAATTGTTTATTTGACCTCAAATTTTTAACATTTTTTTCACTCAATAGTTAAATTATTTTTGCTTGATAAAAAACTATGATATTTTCGGTAGAAAGTCGATAAATAAAATAGTTTTTTAAAGATTTTTTTATGCAATTTTATATACACTAAAAAAAAAAATATATATACGCAATGATTTTATATAAAATATAATTTAAAAATAATTTTGACAAATTTTTTTTTTTAATTAAAATATCAAGTTTGAAATCCTATGAAATTTTAATTAAAAATAATCAAACGTTTTGATATAATTCCACGATCTATTTTTAAATCTTTTGAAAAATTTAAAACATTAAATTTAGATAATTAAGCTAAAAAATTTAAAAGAAAAATTATTGAAATCAGTTGATATTATAAAGTTGAAAATCCTGCTCAATTTTAATTAAAATAGTTAAATAAATTTTCAACATTCACAGTTCTTTTTCATCTTTTTTCAAAATTATTTTTCATATTTTTAAATTATAATTTCCGTTTTATATTTATCTATAACCCAAAAAAATTATCCTAAATTTTTACTAATTTTTTTTCAAGGCAATATGCCAAATTTCATTCAAATTAATTTAAATTTTTTATTATCCATTATTTTTTTTCTTTTTGCTTTGAGCAATAAATTGACTCTTTTTTTATAATTTCCGTATATTGCATGAATTCAAGTCGACAAAAAGTCTTCATATAAAAAATCTGACCTAGAAAATAAAAAATTTTAATCAACGTGCCAAAAAAAAAAGTTTAAAAAATATATTTATACTCATTTTTTATTAACTAGTCTCAACAATCACGTATACATATTTTCCTCTTTCTATTTTTCATTTTATTGTCAAACAAAATTGTTAAAATAATAAAAATAATAATAAAAAATTTAGCATATGATATCGAATGAAATCCAATTGGACGTTATAAATTAAGGTGCAGTTAATAATTTAACTAGAATTATATCTCAATCATGTGGAAAAATACAAAGACAATATGTTCTTTGAAACGTGAAAAATTAATGGATTGTAAAATTAATAAAAGCATTATAATGAAAAATTTTAAAACATCCCTTATAACGTATAAATATTTGTAAAAAAAAAAAAAAAAATATTTATGGTTGTTAAGAAAAAGAAAAAAACAATTGTCATTTTTATTTGTCACAAAAACAAGTATCTCAAATTGAAAATAAATAGACATAAATAAAAATAATTCAATGCATTTATTTAAAGGTGATAGTAGTAACATTTGCACGTTAAAGTTTCACCTAGCTCACGATAATATAAAGACCATTTGATGACCTTTTACGAGGCCACCGCAAATATATACATCGATGATCTCGATTTAAATCCAACACTAGACAACGCCCGATTAAATTTTTTTCTTTTTTTTTTTTAATTCTTCGTATCTTAGACAGACAAAAGTTGATCTAAAAATGCCTCGAGGTAATCAGAACAAAACTTTTAAAATTATAAATTAAATAATGAAAATTAAAATTGACAATAAGAAAGAAAAATATAACAAGTTTTTAAATTAAATAATAATTTGTCAAGTAAATAATCCTTTTTTTTTTTAATGAGGTCATTAAAGTATGTCTTATCAAAGAAAAAAAATATTAATAAAATTTAAAAAAAATTATATTATTACTTTGTTTAAGACATTTCTAAAATTATAATTTTTTTTTTTATTATGAAATCATTATAATTGACCTATATAAAAATTATATAAATTATAATTTATAAAAAAAAAAAGTTTTAAAAAATTAAAAAGCATATAAATACCTTTTGTTTGTTGAAAAAAAAAATATATATTTATTTTCTAATTTAAAGTAATATTTATAAAAAAAGTATTTATTAATTTTTTTGTGTAAATTATTTAATTAAACATTAGTTCAATTAGATTTAACATGATAAATTTAAATCAGTTATGAAATATAATATTAATATTCATGTCACAATATATTTTAAACTGTCATAAAATTATTATAAATATATTTTATGTTTTTATATAAATATACAGTTGTGAAAGTAAATCTATGATACGATGCGTGACTTGAATTATACTTGAAAAATAAATTTACCCATCTATTGAATTTCACATTAAAATAAATTTGCAAAAAAAAAAAATATATATATATTACAAGCTTTATTGTGATGGTAAAAATTATTTATCAATTTGATTCGTTCACCTGGAGGCTGCACAAAGTGCATCTCTAATTTATAATTACAAAACAATTATATAATTATTCAAATTGAAATCAATATGTTTCATTTAAATCGACTTTGATTAAACCAACGAAAAAGCAGAGATAAAAAAATATATTTACAGAAAAAATATTTAATAAATCCAATCATCTATTCGAGGGGCTATTCACGGCCAGATTTAGTGACACCATGACTACATAATGTAGTCAAAAAAGACAAATACTACACCTTGACTACAACAACAAAATATGATGACTACAATACTACAATGACTACACCATTTACTACAATAACTACACTGTTCACTACATTTTTTGAGTTTTTATTATTATTATTGATATTTTTATTAATATTATTAACACTATCGTATGATACACAATATTGTTTAATAATAATGATAATTATTATCATTAATATTATTATTATAATATAATGGAATTATTTATGAGGGATTATAATATAATGAAATTTAATTTATTGGAATGTATTTATTTTCTTTACCGATACATTTAATAAACTTTCAATAATATTAAATAATATTTAATATTAAATTAAATTAGTATATTCATATAAATATTATTCTATATATATAGATATATAAATATACGTAAAGAATATTATACTATAGTGTTATTATCAAGAAAATATATATATTTTTTTTTAATTTTCATTGAAAATATTGTTTTATTTCTAGAACTGTGATCTCACTTTTTTTTTTTTATTTTTCTTTTATTTTTTCTTTATTATTATTTTTCTGGTGTAACTACGAATGACTACACAATACTTGGAAATACAACACAATACTACATGAAACTACGATAACTACATAAAATAACTACAAAAGTTGTAGTTAAAAAATTACAATTACTACATAACTACACTGTTACTACACGATACTACACCATGACTACATTCAGAGTGACACCATGACTACACCAATGAATAGCCCCTCGCATCTATTATTGTTGTCTGATAATATTTTTAACAATTCACAATCTAATCAGTTTATCTAAAAATTCAAAATAATTGAAGATAAAAACTACTGATGCAAGAAAAACCGGTTTTTATTTATACAGCCATATGTTCACCCTCACAAATTTAATTCTTATAATAATAAACGCACAATTTATATAATAAAGGTATAGAATGAATTGGATTCTCCAAAGGATCCTAGGATAACATCCGTTGATGTCTATAAATAAAATAAATAAAATAAATAAAATTACCATTAGATCGATATTTTTTAAAAACATAATTATCCCTTATTTCCTTGTTAATATTTTTTCATTATTTATATATTATCTGGGTCGATATAATCCTCACTAAATTAATAACAAAATAGATTATTATTCGCTCATTTATTATTAAATTTTCCTATATAAAAAAAAAAAACATACCCTCAGGTAAAAATAAAATGAATATTTTACAATAAAAAACAACAACTTTTGTTAATTAAAAAAAAATACATTTACTAATTAATTAATTTGAATAATATCCAATTAAATTTGTAAAAAAAAAAATTGTTTTTATTTCGAAAATTATTTAATATAATATTTTATCTCGTTAAAATTTTTGTTTATTTTATTTTGATCATGATGTTGTTTTATCATGACAATTGTTGGAGTAAAAAAAAAAATATATATAAAAGAGACACAAGAAAGTATAAAATTGTAAAAAAAAAAAAAAGTAAATAAATTTCATAACGTATGTAAAAGCAATATGTATAAAAAAAAAAATCCTGGGAAGACAAATGCAATTTAACATTTTGTAATTCACACATTCATGCAAAAAAGAAAAAAAAAAAATCGAGATAAGATAAGAAGTGTGCCGTTGGGAAAATGTTACAAACCGTGTGAATCGAAATTTTCAAGTTTTTCGATTTCTTGCCACTTGTCTCATTTCTAGCATAATTAATTCATGGACCATTTTATTTCTACCAATCTAGGATATTTAAATTTTCATCCAGTTCATGTATAACACTCATACATACGTTTAAAATTAATTTTCAAATAACTCATGAATCATGATAATATACAGGTAGTTAAATCCACTTGTCTAATAAATTTCTTGCAAATTTAAAATTTCTACCAGCAAATATATATTATATCCAATTAATTTATTAAAATGTGAATATATTTATTATGTGTTTTAGAAATGATGGACATCTTCAAACAACAACAGCATCTTGGCATAGAAATGATGTATCAAGAAGATCAACACCAAGTCCAAATTATCGTAATCCAGAAACTTCATCATCACCATGCACTGCTCCTGGTTCGGTTAGTTTTATTTATTTTTTTTTTCCAAATTTAAATATTTTTACAAGTCTTATTATGTTTATTTAAATAAATCATATATTATTATAATTTTTTTATATAATAATCAATGAATTATTCATTATTTCTCATTCAAAATATTCAAGTTTATATATAAATTTTTCATCAAACTTTTTATTCAATATAAAATATATTTTGATGATTGAAGAGACGAATTTTGAATAAATAAATAATTAAATTATTTTTAAATAAAATTTATTAATTGTTATATATTTTTTTAATTAAATAGCAAAAATGAAACATAATAAAAAAAAAAAAATTATTATTACATTCTATTTAATTAGAACACAAAAAGATTTTATCTTTATTAAATTTTTTTATTATCTTCTTCATGATTTTACAAGCAACATAATAAAAAAAGAATTTATAAAAAATAGCTTTCAGGAAGTTTAAAAAATAAATAAATGAAAGTAATTTAAAATTTAAAAAAAATAAAAATTATTACATATTGACTAGTTGGTAGTTACTCAATCATTTGTATTAATTATAATAATTACATAATTTTATTGTTTGTTTATTTAATTATAATTGTCATTATATTTTTAATAGGTTAAAAAAAAGCAAAATGATAATAGTTGTTGTATAGAGAAGAGTATCTTGTCAGTTTATTGTTGTTCTTTTTTATCATGCTTGCACGAAATGCTTCTCTCGACTTGTTTTATCTTCTTCCTGGTTTTCTTTCTCTCTTATTTGCACAAGTAACATTGCACACCCTTATAGACTCACCTGAGACAAACTATAAAATCATTAGTGTATATATAGTATATACAACAACCAAGCAAGCCAATGTTTACACAACATTTAGCCCTGCCAGACATTTAATTTTTCCACGAAATAAATTCGAAAAATCTTCGCATTGTTCTGTGTATTTAACAAACATAATCAACATTCAAGAGTATTATTAAAATATAAAGCTCAAAGTAAACAAAATTAATTATCTAGGCTTGATTTTTAACTATTAAAATATTGACTTAATATCTAGATGAAATTCAATTGGATCCAAAAATTTAATAATGTATTTTTTAATTTATTCTATGCAAAAATTAAAAACGTGTTGCTGTTTTTACATCAACTTGAAGTTTTATCTTGAGACTATACATAAATTAATTAATCCAAGTGAATTTTCAAAAATGAAATATATTTTTTGTATTATGCTGCAGCCATCAAGGGTCCAAGTGATCCCCAGGGAAACAGAAAAACGTCGAGGTGCAATGGGAGTCAGTCGAGCACAGAGACGTATCAAGGCTTCAAGCACTCCAGCACTTCTAGACCGTGACGAAATGTAAGATTATTTAATACAATAAAATCACTTTCCATTTGCACAAAAAGATAAACATAAATTTTTTTTATTTATTTATAAAGATGTTACTTTTGTGTCAAATATCAGATGTTATCTGAGTCTCTGATTACAATCTAAATGATAAAAAAAAATTAAATAAATATATGCGATAATAACTGCCACCCATTGTGCGACACAAAAAAAACTTATCGTCTTGTTTTTCCAACCACCCAAGGCTTGGTCAAAAGAAAAATTTTCCTAGAAGACATCACAACGTACCGTGCCTTTTTTTTTTTTTCTGCCACTATTTTTTATGTTTTTTATCCAACAAGCTATTTAGTGTCTCGAAATGTAACCGAGAATGCTTTCCCACACTCATCGACACGATCAATTTCTCCGCCTTTTATCTTTTTGCCTTTTCTTGACCTTTTTCGTTTCGTTTTTTTTTTTTCACATACGAAGACATTCAAAAGACCAGCAGAAAATTGATGACACAATAAATGTAAACGTGGTCTTTTATGTTTTCTTGCCCCCAACTGATTTTCACTTTGTTCAAGATGACCGAGTTTTATATATACGTTTTATTTTTCCAAAAGAAAAAACGAATACCTGCTGTGAAAAATGAGGCTTGCCGAAAAAAAAAAAAACATGCTCAGACATATTAAATTCATGTTACATCTTTCTTTGATGATTTTTCATTTTAAAAATAATAATTTTTGATGAATTTTTTAAATTGAACACAGTGAGCAGTGGCCTGATGAAAATGACAATAAAAAATCTGAAGATTTATCAAATAAAAAACGAGATTCAACTGATCATCCATTGATTGAATCAACAATTCCACTGATACAACATCAGAGACATCATCAAGAGATTTCTGGTCAATTGAATATTCCACAAAATCAACAAGAAAGTGTATTACAAAAATTTAGAAAAAGTTTTTCATTGAGATTTAATAAAAGAGGAAGTAAAGAGGGTGGTAGTACTGATGGAGATTCACAATTAATGTCATCACATTCAATAACAGTACCATCAGACAATGATACTGATCAAAGATTTAATGACGATGATAAACAATCATCTGATCAACACAAAGACGATAATTCCGATCAAAAATTTCGGTTAGTTTCTAAAGCTAAATTAACAAACATGTTATAGAAATAAATGATTTTGTATATTTTGCAGATTTGGTCCTCTCATATGGCGTTCTAGCAAAGAAAGAAAAAAAAATAATAAAGCTGCAAGAAATGCCAAATGTAATAGTGGTGACAGTGGAATACAAATTGAGGTAAGAATATTTAATTTTAAATAATTATTAAGTAGTTGAATAAATAAAAAATAAATAACCGGGTTGAGACAACCACTGTAAGATAAAAAAAAAAAAAGAAAAAAAGATATACTCGTTGACTCGCAGATGGTATCTGGCAGAGCATCGACTGGGGGCAATGGAAGTCGTCCAATAAACCTTGATGATAGTTCTGAATCACATGAAACTGATGGACTTGATGAAATTGATAGTTCACCAATATTGCGGCGTCGATTTAATAAAAAATTTCGACCCCAGTCAGAGCTCATCAACCAGATACTTATCGATAAATTAAAGGTATATAAAACACAAAAGTTGCTTTTGCCAATGTCAAATAAATATAAAGAAAAATTTTGCTAAATTGCTATTTGTTAAAAAAAAAAAAAAAACAAACAAGATAAAAGACAAAAAGAAAAATACTTGGTGTGGTTGAATTATTATCAGCTTAATTAAATGGCGCATATTGATGTCATCATGATGATGATGACAAAGAGAGCGAGGCATTATCATTTAAGCTTAACAAAAGACACAAGCACGTTGTTGATATTGTTGATGTTGTTGTTGTTGATGTCAGTCAGTTGGTCAATCAAACTGCTTGCTATTTGTTTTTATAAAATTATCATTATGATGATGATAATAAATAATAATTGATAATGATATTTGTCATCAGACGGATTTACAGCATAATCGTACCACGAGTATGCTTCATCACAATGTACGCAGAACAAATAGTGATCTTGGTGGACAAAGGCTACTACAATGGGATACCAAAAGTGGATACAGTGGTGTAATGCAATATAGAAGAATGCTTTCTACACCATCACCAATTAAAACAAGACCACCAAGATTGAGCCCGAGACATTCATCCCATGATATCGTTACACTAAGAAGGTACATTATCAAATTAAATATTTATATTTATATTCTAACAATTATATTTATCAGCTACTTTCTTCAATTTCATTATACCATTTTTATTATTATTAAATTATGTTAATTAATTTTATTTATTTATTTATTTGTTCGATAAAGCTTTAAAGTTAAATTATTTATTTGTTTTAAAAGACAAAAGCTCAAAGTAAAAGAAAAAAAAAATATATGTTGGCAAGATGATAAAGAAGCCAAGTGTTTCTTTTGTTTGATTTTTTTATTTCATTTTCTTTGTGTGTCAATTTATTATTATGACTCTCAATTTTATGTGACACTTTTCAAGTTTCACTTGAAAAATAAATAAATAAATAAATAAATAAATAAATCAAGTATCAGTAGTTACTAGTTAAATAAATTATAAATATATTGAATATAAATTAACAGCTAGAAAAAAAAAACAAATAAAAATATAAAATCATCTTCATTATCATCATCATCCCCTTCTTTTCAAAAAATGACACATCGGCTTAAATATAAAGTATATAATATAATTTTCCAGTAAATCGAGGGAAAATAGTGGTAGGTAAAACGGGCATATATATTCAAAAAATTATAACACACACATTTATATATATTAATATAAATAAACCACATTTATTTATTTATTTATCCTCGTAATTGAAATAATATTCATTAATTTTAATTGCAATTATATTTAATGAAAAAATATATATTTAAAAAAATAAACAAAGCAATTATTAATAATAATAATAAAAAAACCATCACCGTAATTTTTGTGTCGTATTCATTGACAGGTCTGTTGAGTTAATTGACAGCTTTTTTAGCACAATAATTTGGAATTTTGGCAGTTACCTATTTTGTGCTATATTTTTGTGTAAAAAATGAAATTTAAAACAATTTTTAAAGAATGTATTAAGAGGCTATAATTTTTTTCATCAATAAATAATACTTGTATCATGATGAAATTTTTTTTCAACATATAGCTAAAGCTAATCTCTTTGATCTTGATTTTTTTCGAAAAAATCTACCGATGCATTTTTGAGGTAGAATTTTTCGAAAAAAAAATATAAAAATTGAAGGTCAGTGCTCCAGCCACTAGCCAGCACAACTGGTGTATAAAATAAATTTAATAATTAAAAAAAAAAAAAAAAAATCTATAATATATTTTTAATATAATGCACTTAATTTACTGCCAAAATTTTGGATTGTTTGGTCGAAGGGTTGTGCTATGAGGCTTGTGCTAATTCAACAGACATTTTCATTGACGTAATTATTGTTGCTGAATGTGTTGTAATTAATGAAAGCTTTTTTTTTTTAAGTATAACCTATTGAATAATATTATTACGTATTTAAATACGCTTGTGATGAATTAATTTAATATCCTGTTTCATTGTTGACACCCTTGTTCGACCCCAAGCCCCTTAATTTCATTCAGGTATATTATCATCAACTTGTTTTAAATTGCAACCCTCATTACCCATCGACATATGATTAATTTTGTAATTATATTATTAAATTATTTTATCAATCAATCAATATCATACTAACAATACTATTTTTGTTTTTTTTTTTTTTTTTTTTTATTTTTTTATTATTTAAATATTTTAGTAACGCTAAAGGGAGAAACTCGAGGACAAATTTAAGACGTTCATTGAGTCAACCACTGGGAATAAATCAACTGTCACCTTTAATGCGTACTAAATTAACTGGTAAATTATTTATTTTTTATTTTTTTATTTTTTTAAATATTTGTCTTGATTTGCATTTTTTTCTTAACTGCTTTTGTGCTAAATCATACACGCGTTATGCATGTGTAATTAAAATAATTTTTTCGAATTAAATTTTTGATTTAAAAAAAAAAAACGAGAGAAAAATTAGTAAATTAAATTTTTTAGCATTAATTTCAATGCTTCAGCAATGAGTGATCAACAAAACTGGTAAAATAAATATTAAAAAAGTGTTGATAATTATTTAATAATAATTTATAAAAATATAAATATTAATAAATTATAAATAATAATATTTGTTTTTTTTGAAATTAATACAATCAGGTTCACCAAGATTTCCCGGTGGTAATATTATGTCAGAAGATGAACATGATTCAAGATGTAGTGGTAATGATGAACAAACAAGAAAAAGAATCACAACAACATCAACAACAAGAACAAGAACAAGAAATAGAAGAAGAAAAAGTGTTAGCATTGTAACATCAGATGATGAAATGATGTCTGATTCCGAATCATCAATAGCATCATTAACAGAAAGAAAAAAATCATTTGATGATATTGGAATGTTAGCTGAAGCTGTATGGGATCACGTTGCAATTGAACCAGAAGAACTTGGTTTTCGTGCTGGTGAAGTTGTTGATGTACTTGATACACTGGATAAAGATTGGTGGTGGGGAAGTTGTCGAGGTGAACATGGATGGTTTCCAGCAGCATTTGTTAGGGTAAGCAAATAAAAATAAAAAACAAAAAGCAAATAATTGTACATGTAATAATAATATTATGTTGTAGTTGCGAGTTAGTCAAGAAGAAACAGTTGAAGATTGCTTGGCAGCAATGGCTTCTGGCGCCAATTCAACAAGTCAGTCTCGTCGACGTACCAGTATATCACTTATGTCAAATGAACAAGTACGAAGTAGTGTTGTACGTGAATTGGTACAAACTGAACGTGATTTTGTTAAGGTACTTCGTGATGTTGCTGAAGGATATATTGCTGAATGTCGTAGTCGAATTGATATGTTTACTGATGATCAAATTGATACGATATTTATTAACATTGAAGATCTATTAGAATTTCAATCGGAATTTTTAAAAGATCTTGAAACATGTATTGATTGGAATGCACCACAAAATAGTTGTGTTGCTGAATGTTTTCTCCTTCATGTAAGTTATTATTTTTTTGTAATTTGAATATTGTTTTTTAATAATTATTGCATTTATTTGTTATACAGATAAATGGATTTCGTATGTATTCAGATTATTGTAATAGTCATCCAATGGCAATGGTAACACTACAAGAATTATATCGTCATAATAGTTATAATAAATTTTTTGAAGAATGTAGATTAATGCGTGGTTTAATTGAAATTCCACTTGATGGATATTTGCTAACACCAGTACAACGTATATGTAAATATCCACTTCAACTTGCTGAATTATTAAAATATACTAAAACAGATCATCCTGATTATAATAAAATACGTGATGCATTGGATGCAATGAGATCTGTAGCTGTACTTATTAATGAAAGAAAAAGACGAATGGAAAGTTTGGAAAAACTTGCTGCATGGCAATTGAGAGTTGAAGGCTGGGAGGGTGAAGATCTCATTGAGGTATCATCACAGTTGATATATCAAGGTGATGCTGTTAGAGTTACAACTGGAATGTGGACCAACAATATAACATTATTTTTATTTGATCATCAGTTGGTTTATTGTAAAAAAGATATATTAAAACGTGACACTTATGTTTACAAGGGTAGAATATATTTGGATACAAGTGAGGTCATTGATGTACCTGATGGAAAAGGTAATTAATCAAATTAAATAAAATTAATCATCTTGTAAAATGCTAATTGATTTATATATGTATCTATATATTTTTAGATTATCAACTTGGTGTTACAGTGAGACATTGCCTAAAAGTTTACAGTTGTGTACGTGATAAATGGCTATTATTTTGTTGTCGTAGTGCTGATGATAAACGTAAATGGCTTGAAGCTATGAATGAAGAGAGAAGACTTGTTGAACAAGATCGTAATGAAGGTCTTGAATTTCCATCAGCAGCTAGACAATTGGCACGTCTTGCAGCAACACGCCAACAACGCTTTAGGCCACCAGTTAAACCACGCAATAAAATATATAAACGTGAAGGATATGATATACCAATATTTACAAATAATAATTCAACATCAACAGCAACAAATTCACTTGGTAGAAAAGTTGGTACTTGGTTTACCTTTGGTAATAAAAAAACAACACGAATGCGTCCATCATAATAATATATATTTAGCCTTGACCATTACCAGTCATTATTATGGTTAATGGCACGATATACAAATTAATAATATCCATGAAACACAGACAGTATTTACTCAAGGTTATATTTTCGAAATTTATTTTTTCAAAAAAAAATATAAATTTAAACTCTATGGAAAATAGTATAACCAAATTGACAGTGTTTTTATCATTATTTAAATTTTATTTTTAAATAAAATAATAAAGCACAATGTAAATAGAAAAAATAGTATATAAATATTTATAGAAAAAAAATAGCTTCATTAGTTGAAAAAATCATGAAAAAAGTATTTTTTAAAAAATAAAAACTGGCCTCAATAAAACAGGAAAATATATAATTTTAACTGTCAACACATTTAGCAATAAATGTCGAATTAATGATGTTAAAAATGAATTTTATCACGACAAAATAGTTGAACAACAAATGACATTATAAATTGTATTTTTTTTTTCATTTAATGATCAACAAATAAACTGGTATTATACAGAGTCATTTAAAAAGACTGAAAGAGAGAGAAAATGTTTTAAATTTATAACGGATGTTTATTTGTAAATGACATTAATTACATTCTGACTTTTAAACTGCCTCATTGTCAAATAGAAAATAGATAAAGCTAAAAAATTAATATCTTGAAATTGTTTAACTCACTGCCAGTAATAAAAAATAATAAACAGCTATTGTGGAGAATATAAAAACAATGAAACTCAACTCGATATCTGCATCGTACTTAATTAGTCATAGACACGCACATTTTTTTTATAATAAATTAATTGCTTTTCCGAGTATTAGATAATATATATATTAAAAAAAAAAATACAAACAAAAAATAGCATGACACTGTTTAGATGAAGATTAGATAAGACAACGACAATATAGTAAAATTTTTCGAAATAAATAACTGCTATTATTAAAAAATAGTAATGAAAAACAATGGTGATAAATGTTAACGGAGATGATAAATTTAATTCTTGATAAATCAATCTTGCTGGACATGATTTATCAACAAGAGTTGCACAAACCAATTGATAAAAAAAGTTATTAAAAACAAAAAGAATTGAATTCTTTAATGAAAAATGTTTTTAATTTTTTTTTTTTTGATTGAATTTTTATTTTTAAATATATCTAACGATTAGATACATCTACTTTGATGCCAAAAGATAAATAAATTGTGAGGAAAATAAAAAATAACTTGTTGATGTGTTTTTTGATAGATGAACTTGTGCAAGTTCGAAATGTGTGATTCATGCCTTCCAAGTATATCCTAAGAATTGCGTGAAAATATATGATAAAATTTACAGCCAATTATATTTGTAATAATAATAATAATAGTAACACAATGATAATAATAATTAGTAGATAAATAAATAGTTAATTAGATAGTTTGTTTTTGTGAAAAAACAAAAAAATATAAATCATAATTATTCTTTATTTATAATTTAGATAGAAACGAGTTTTTATTTTGACTGATTAAAAAGAAAACAGTAATATATTTGTCATTAATTTATGTTAATAATAGTTTATTAAATATTTTTTCAATGACTTTTAAAGTGGTCAATTGCATATCTTGAAAAAAAAATAATTAAACTGTAAATAATTGATCATTAGAGAAACTATTAATAGTTGTAAATATTATTGTTTAAATAATCATATTAGAAATTAATTAATTAATCAATTCAGACCAGCGTTATGTTAACTCTATGATGACAAAAATAATATGTTGTAAAAACATTCCTTCTTTTTTTTTGTTGATACTGAATTGTTGTTGGCAATTTAACTGTTATTTCTATACAAATAAATATGTTTTTTTTTCTAATTTAAAATAAAACAAAAAATCTCAATAATTTAATTGATGTACAGTTTAATTATAATTGCAATACTATTGTTAAAAATTGTTTTCGTATTGCAAAGTAAATTTAAAATGCTTATATATATTTCGACACAATCACACAGAATATATATTGAGTTAAATCTGTGTAAATAAACATTTTATAATACAAAAAAAAAATAACAATAAACAATAATAATTAAACAAAGTAAAACAATTTAAATTATTTAATTTTCTTAGCATGCAATAGAAAAACCCACACACAATAGTAAACACATTATGAAAAAAAAAAAAGAAAATGAACAAAAAAAATACATAAGACTCTTTACTAAAATGAAAAATATTTTTTAAATTTAAAAATACAACAAAAACACGTGGATAAAATGAAAATTGTCATATAGAAAAACAAAAAATGAATGAATGAAAAATTGTTTGATGACGTCAAATTGATATTGCTATTGTGTTCTAGTTTGTGTATTTTTTAAATATATTTATATTAACCCGGGTCGATGTTGATGATGTTGGTGGTGTATACATTATACAAGGTGCGTTTGAATTGAGTGGCGGGGGATTAAATCGATGCGAGGGTTGAAAATGTTGAAAATAATAAGTGTGGGTTGTTCCATGAGAATAATGTATAATATCATTGGTTGATGTTATTTTCACTGAAATTTTTCCATTGGATCTTGGAATAATATTATCGTACCGGTCATCCCTTCTTGTTAAAAACCTTAACCAGTATTAAAAATTTTTTGTCGCGAAGAAAAATATAGAAATCATCATGATAAAATACCACCGGCAGTGTGAAATCAAGTGGTGATAGTTGAACATATCTAAACTCTACTATTCTTCTCTTCTTGAATTTTTTTATTTATTTTATTTTTTTTTATTATCACAAGCGCGTTTGATACCGCGCGCGCGACACGACGATATAACATCATTGTCGTCACAAAATTCATAGGATAAACACCCACTCCGTCCCTTAATAAAAAAAAAAAAAAAATATATAATAATTAAAAGTTAATTAATTATTCATTGATTTATTTATACTTGTATTATTTTAATTTTAATTTTTAATAATTATTGGTAAATATGGTGCGTGTTATTTCTACAAGTTTGGCAATTGGCCTCGCCCTCACAGCTTGTGCCTGTTTTCCTCGTGTTGCATCGGCAATCGACCTCACTAGATTCTACGGACACATACACTCAAAAAGATCAGGTTGGTTTGTCATTAATTCATTAACAATTAAACATATATTTTTGGTTTTTTTTTAAATTGAAATTATATACATTTGGGAGTGCCAAAAGACCATTTTTTTTTTTTGCCTTTTGTTCAATCGATTTAAGCACATCCTGAGCAACAGTTGCTGTATCATTTTGTTATTTTTTTTAAATAAAAAAATACATTGTAAAATTTATGTATGTAATATTGAGCGTAAAATAAATAAGTATAATCTATATTTATTTAAGTCTAAACACGCTATGGAAAATTCCTTTGTGCAATTATATTTATATGAAAAAAAATTGGGTCATTTATTTAACTTGAAACAGGTCTTAAAATCAAGGTCAAATTTGGATTAAATTTAATGTTTTTTTTTTTAAGGTGATGCATGTCATCCTTACGAGCCATTTAGATGTCCAACTGATGGAACTTGTATTTCGATTCAGTATTTGTGTGATGGTGCTCCAGATTGTCAGGATGGATATGATGAAGATGCACGTCTTTGTACAGCTGGTAAATATAATTGAATAATTAATTTATAAATAAATGTATCTTATTGATTTGTATTTTTTATTTTTGTGTATTTTAAATAACAGCAAAACGACCACCAGTAGAAGAAACAGCAAGTTTTCTTCAGTCACTTTTGGCTAGTCATGGACCAAATTATTTGGAAAAATTATTTGGCAGTAAAGCGAGAGATGCTCTTCAACCTCTTGGTGGTATTAATGCAGTCGCCATTGCTCTTTCTGGTTAGTCACTATAAATTATGTCTTTTGTTAAATTTCGTTGAATTATTCATTAGGGTTTTGTGAAGAGGGTTGCTATATGATAAATAAATTTCTCAAGGGAAATCAAGTTATCAACATCAAGTATCAACCCTCTACTTATTTATTTATTAGCTTTGTTTTTCTTTTTTTTTTTTTTTGTTAATTAATGTCAATTAATTATTTACAGAATCACAAACAATTGAAGATTTTGGTGCTGCTCTTCATTTAATGCGTTCTGATCTTGAACATTTACGTTCTGTTTTTATGGCTGTTGAAAATGGAGATTTAGGTATGCTTAAATCACTTGGTATCAAAGACTCTGAACTTGGTGATGTTAAATTTTTCCTTGAAAAACTTGTCAATACTGGTTTTCTTGATTAAATTTAAACAAACATAAAAATGGAAACAAAAAAACAACAAGTAATTATTATTTAAATGCAACATCACGTCATCGCTACTGCAATTCAAAAAATAATTAAAATTTGGCTAAATAATAATTTCGAGACAATCTTTAAATGCCTATGATTAATTAATTGAATTGCAGTGACGTGATTTGTGCACATTTATATAAAACATCTAATTGTTTAAAAATATATTATATAATACTGTCGTCGCATGTGAAGATATTTTATATTTTAAATTATAATTTATCTTAAAAATTTAGTGAGAATGAAAACAAATGTCTGTACAATCATCTTCCTATATGATATATATAATATTCGAGCTTATATTTTATTATAGCAATATTAAAAAGCACAAATTAATTGATTAAAGGGGATAGAATAACAACTGGCCAACAAGAAAAATTAAAATATTCAACTATTGAAGGTGCAAAAAAATTTCTATGGCCTATGGAAAATTTAAAATCTTAAAATTTATTTATTGATTAATTGTATGGTGACCTTTTACAAATACTCGTTATCAATCGCTGGCTTAATTCATAATTTTATTTATGGAAAATAACAAAAGTATATCCAACAAGAGGTCACAGGTATTTTAAAAAAATAAAAAACATAAAATCTTTTTAAGCACAAACGAAAAAACACAGGTCAACTGGGGATTCATGTTTCTTTGGCATTTTTTAATTGAAAAAAAATTTAATAAACAACAATAAAATAAATAAATAAATAAAATGTCTGGGTGGTTAAATACGTGGGTGTTATTTCAGAGAAATCGTTAGAAATATATTCCGAGAATTGGTTTAAATAATGGCTTGCGTGTACAAAATAATGCCGAGTAAATTTAATTATATAATTTTTTTTTTGTTTATTAAATTTATTATCTTGATGGTTTTTTTGAAAGAAAAAAAAATAAGAAAAATAACATCAAGATATATCAATTACTTGTCAGCCCCAATTGTACCTGCCAGTAAATTAATTTTTTTTATTGCGATTTCAATCATGATGATAAATATTATTTTTTTTTTAGTTTAATAATATTGACGAAGAAAATTATATTTTTTTTTAACGCGTCAATTAGCTATTAAAAAGATGATTTAATTAATTATTTTAATTAAAAAAATTACAAGGGTTGACACGCAGGAATCGTGAAGCTCTAATTCAAATTAATTTCTTTGTTTTTTTTTTTTATCATTTCGATATACGTTGTATGAATAACGACAACAATCTTGATAAAATAATGAAAGTAATATTAAAATAAAAAAATTGTGGTACTTACATATCAATGAAAAAACATATCATAATAATAATAAAAAAAATATACACGTAAATATTAATTAATATTAATAATGAATAAATATAAAAATTTATAAATAAAAAATATGAAAATATTCTTATAGCTTCAAATCAACATTGTCAAATATTTAATTTTGAAAAACAAACAAGCTAAACGACATTATGAATTAATTATTGTTTTTTTTTTTTTTTTTAATTTTGGCTTGATTATGAGACAGTTGATTTGTTGATTATAAAAAACAAAATACATATCAAATTGATTTTAAAATGTTTTATGATGAAAATAATATTTTGGTAAAATTTGAAAAATGTTTAAACCATCAATAGAGCATTTTAAATATTATAAACTTTAATTGCAATTCAAAATAGGGCCTGAATTGTAATTGAGGATATAATTGAAATGATTCAAGTCAAACCTTATCAATGACTCATCATCATCAACATCATCAAGTGACAAAAGATCAAGTCATTTAAACAACAAACTATTTGACTTGTCTTTTAGCACATTGATGTTATTTATTCATCATATTGTTTATGATAAAAACAAATAATTTATAAACAAATTGTATTTATTTTTATTTTACATAATTGGAATATTTTATTTCTATTTTTATTTCCAACAATAGAGTGATCGGGTTTGTCGAAAATTATTTCAAAGCCGTGTATAGAAAAAAAAAAAAAAAGAAAAGTTTTCGATAAATTTGGTCATTGTATATTATTATAATTTTAAAAAATAAACTTTATGTCGTGTTCATAATGATGAATTACAGCTCTTACTGTACCATTTAATAAATTATTTCAAAAAAAATCTATATTGTTAGTTTTATTATAAAAATAATTAATTTTTCAATTTCAGTTTTCGAAATAAACACAATC
The DNA here is from genome assembly GCF_014905175.1 of Aphidius gifuensis. Classification (NCBI taxonomy): domain Eukaryota; kingdom Metazoa; phylum Arthropoda; class Insecta; order Hymenoptera; family Braconidae; genus Aphidius; species Aphidius gifuensis. The sequence goes on along the minus strand of NC_057791.1, from coordinate 24,876,245 downwards.
GAAAATGACTTTTTCAATATGTTAATTATTATTGAAAATATATTTGAAAAAAAAAATAATTTAGCACGTTTAAATTGGATCCACAAATGTTGACTAAATACCAAAAAATTAGGGAAATTTTCAATTAATAGATAAATAATTAAAAATTAATTTTCAATAAATTAGATTAAATATATTTTACTATTTTATAAAATCATAAGCTTTATATAATTTGTATAATAATTATTATATTAATATAATTATAATTGTTATTTATTTAATTATTAAAAATGTATTTTATTGATAAAAAAAAAAAAAAAATTATCTAACAGTGTTATGGCTCGTGTCACCACACACACACATTGATAAATCATAAACCATATAATAAATTTTTCATAACAAAATGAATATTATTATCTATGAAACTAAAACTATCATATTAAATGTAAATTATCATTACGTGATGATTTCGAATGACGTAATGATTCATTTGATGTTTCGAAAAGTGAAGGATCAGTATAAATTGGTTCACTTGGATCAAAAGTATTTCTTCTGTTGGCTGTAAGACCAACAGCTCCTTCCATTGCCGAAGAGGATGATGTTGATGATGACAATTGATGATTAAACAGCTGACTCAATGATCTATCAACAAACGAAAACAAAAAAAAAACATTTAAATAATCCAAAAAAAATCAACAATAAAAAGTAAATAATTGAGTAAGTAATTACGTTGTTTGAAATGGTTTTTGAAGTCCAGATCTCATGAACGAAAAATTATTAATATGTGTACTGCATGATTCATCATTAGATTGATGATTAATTATTTTATCAACACGATGATTTTTACGAATAACAGAGTAGCCATATATTCTGTATACAAAAAGTGTTAATAATATAACACAAGCTAATAAAATAACAAGTCCAATGACTGCACTGACTAATCCATAATATTCATTTGGTGTTATGCAAATTGATTCAACAGCTGCAACTTGTTTTTGTACAGCATTATCATCATACATGTCATATCTTGAATCCAACACTTCAAACATTTCACGAACATGTTCTTCTTCTTCTTCTTCTTCTTTATTATCTTCATCATCTTTATTATTAATTGCATCATCTATCTCTTGAGTATTATTTTTTTCAACATCTAAACTTGATGTCAACAAAATAGTATCATTTAATGATCTTCTTCTTCGTTTTCCAAATGATGGCTCACTTCTACCAGCACTACCAGAACAATAAGCTGGCTGGCAACCATCTCTACATGATCTAACTGTTGCTTCAAATACCAAAAAATTTGATTCAGGTATTTTAAAAGCATTAAAACGTGCCTCAAGACTGTCACCATCACGAAGACGATCAAGACCAGGAAAAACATAATTATCAACTGGACAGCTAAAAAATTATTATACATATTAATTATACAACTGGTTTTTTCGATAAATTAATTAGATAATTATAATTTAACTGACCCATATCTGTCAATTAATTGTACACTTCTTCCAGAATATGGATCTCTTGCAATGACATTTGTTGCAAATATATCTGTCACATAATTGTAGCTAAATAAAAAATACAAAATTTATCAATAATACTATTTAAACTTGATAAATAATTTAATAATGATATTTTTTTATTTACCCATCTTGTGATTCAAGTCTAAATGTCAATGGATCACCAACAGCAATTGTCGTTGTTGGTCTTCCTTGATATAAAATTGACAGGCGAACTTTTGAACTTAGTGTATTTTCAGCTGGAAGATATTCAATTGGAATTGGTGAGCCTGATCTACTGTGAATATTCAAATTAAATAAATATTATTTATAAATTATTTTAAATGAAATACAAAATGATATCTAGAATATCTTTCTACAGTAATAATAAACCTTTCATACCCGGCTCCGATGTAGCCAGATGTTACAACTGCCTCACCAGGACCACGGAATAAACATGTTAAATTGAAACGTTTATCTCTTCCAGTTTGTACATAATCAGAAAATTGTACAACAACAATATTTGTCATTGTATCACCATACTAAAATTAATAATAAAAGCAAAATTAATATTATAAATTAAAAAATAAATCAATTTTAAATATTTACTCTTTGTGTTCCACACTCGGGATATCCTTGAGCTCCACTGATACGAAGAACATTAACAGTACCTCCATTGCCTCGGAAAAAACATCTATCATAATATCCGTATGTATAAATTCTACCAATAAATCCATCTGGAGTTCTCAATGTAAATTCCATGCCATCTTCACTGCAAACTTGACTAACTAAAATTCATTAAATTTTTATTAATCATTTTATTTATTTATTTTTAATGTATTTTTTAATATAATAAATCAACTAACCATCAAGACATTCACCATCAACACCCTGTCTTCCATTATTTCTCTCATAGAAATCATAATCCGATGATGTATCATAATAGATTGAATTACCCATAGCCATATCTCTTGAATCTCGATCACTCAATTCACAATTATCACGTTCAGCACCATATGGTGCAGCATAAGAACGATAATTAAATGAACGACAAACAAAATCTCTAGCATCAGCACATTCACGTTCACATTCAGCTAAATTTGTTGAAGTTGTATATCTTCTTACAAATGGTTTACGAACACGTGTTCTTTGACCAACTTGACGAAAATTTTCTTGTTCATCACAACGTGATAGTAAAGGTGGTCTACCAATAATTGGACCACCGCCAGTAGCACCAACACCACCAACACCACCAACTGCTGCAACTCCACCAACTGGACGATTATTATATGGATCACCCTCACCAATAAAACCATCCATACTACCAACTCCATTTTCATATCCTCCTCCAAAACTAGGATTAGGACCAGGACCATTAATTGTTCCACCAATTGGACGTACTGGTAATGCTGGAATTGATGCTGGTGGTGGTGGTACACCAGCAGCACCATAAAATGGACGATCTGCATAACCTTTTGTTCCTCTTACATCATCATCATAACCACCTGGATATAATGCATTACCTCCTGGACTTGGATATCTTTAAATATAAATTTTCAAATTAATTATTTAAAAAAATTATTATTTTGATTGACATACCTGTCACGTGTTGGATAGACATCTTTGTCTGGATATCTATCACCAATTGGATATCTTCCAGGAGGTATTCTTCCACCAGTTGCACCAGGACTTGGTGGATAACGTCCAACTGGATCATCAACAAGTGGATAACGTCCTGGATATGGTTCATCACGTGATGGATAACGATCAGGTATTGCTGACGAAGGATATCTACCACCAGGTGATAGTGATGATGGTGATTGGGTCCATTGATCTCTTGTTGGTGGATATCTTTGATACCCATGTCCACCCATTGTTGGATAATTATCACCATTAACTGGGTATCTATCACCACGTGTACCACCAGGATAACGATCACCCCCAAGTGGATATCTTTCACCTCCTCCTCCTCCTGTGTATGGATATCTATCAGCACCAGTTGGATAACGTTCAGGATATCTTTCTGGATAACGTTCAGGATAACGATCATCAGCTGGATATTGACTTGGATATTTTGCATTTGGATATCTGTCTGATGAAGGAGAATAATTATCTGGATAACGATCACCATGCCCACCTCCAAAACCTTTATCATAATCATCTGGAGAATAGCCTACAATTATTTATTTACATATCAGCTTTAATTAATATCTATTTTTAATTATTTTATTTAATTTTATTTACCAGGTCGTCCAAGAAAAGGACGTCCATAATTTGTATCTTGACCAACTGGATCTGGTTTGTAGCTTGGATTATCTCTATCACCTTCCATATATTGATCTGTTTTTTTTTACATTATTTTTATTATTAAATTAATTTATATTTCATAGCTATTTAATGATGAAATACTTACGCATTAAATTTTCGTAATAATCATAGTCAGCATCATAAATAATTCTGTGTCCATCACGTTGATTAAAACTACTCAAACGACATATTCTATTGTGCTCAGAGTAAACAGCACTTCTACATTGAAAACTTGTTTGTCTGAGGCAATCTTCCAGACACTCGCTTAGACTTCTTCCTGTTATTTCAGAATGTGGATCACCACTTAGACGAGAATTTCTATATCTTTGAAATGCTGTATCCGGTCTTCTTCCATCTGGATAATGATGTGATGCAACACTATTATCAGGATACTCTGATCCTCTTGCTATTTGTAGAAATAAAAAAAAAAGAGAAATTTAATTACCTACTTAATTTATTTTTAAAATTATATTTGGTAATTTTTTATTTCAACTAACGATTGTCCAAACAAACAAGATCATAAAAATGATAAGTTGGACTACTGCTTATTCCAATGTCATCTTTTTGTGATACAGAATCTTCTTCAGATATAACACACTGTTTTGTTTGATCATCAAATTCAACACTTCTGCACATGTATTTTTCAGCTCTCAAACAAAGTGACTGACATTCATCAAGTGTTAAATTTGTATAAATATCAACTTCAAATGGTCCACGTAATTTTTTATTTTCTTCTTTTACAAATACTGCCAAGCCATCACATCGACTTTCAGCTAAAACAATAATCATGATGTTATAAAAAATTGATGATGAATCAAAGAAACAGATTGATTTATTTACCATTTAAACATGTATTTTCTAGATAATCTGAATTAGCATCATCCTCAAGTAGCTCTGGATGTGTACGTCTTGTAAAACGACTCAATAAACAACTTCTCATTGATACATCATAAGTTGCTGAGCGACAAACAAAGCTAAATTCATTCAAACATTTATCCTCACAAGCTGTTCTATTTGCAACTGTAAATTCTTTGACATCAGTTGCTGGAAGTTTTAGTTTTTTTCTTGGATGTCGTTCAAATATATAACGACGATTTGGACAATCTCTTTCAATTCTATTAGCTGGATATTAATTACAAAAATTTTATTAAATCAAGTTCAATCAAATTCTTCATATGATTATTTCTGTTACTTACAAGTCAGACATATTTCAACAAAATGAATGCTATTTGGAACAAGCATCAAGTTTCCAATACCTTCAGGTTGTGCTTGTTCACGTGTTAAATAACATCTACTCTCTTCATACTCAGCTGTACTACTGAATGATGATAATCTTGCACCAGGTTGAAAATCAAAACTCGTACATGTTCTTGGTAAATTTGTTGATGTTCTATCACGAAGACAAAGATCTTGACATTTTTCCAATACTCGAAAAGGTGGTGATGAATCATGTATCTTTAAATTTCAAGAGGAAATATGTATTTAATTATTTTAAATTTTTAAATAATGACTTACCATTTCATCATCAAAACCTTGAAGTTGATGATCCGGTAATCTTTCATAAACTAGTCTACCAAGTCCCCCATTGCACTGTGTTTGAGCTGTAATATATTATTATTTTTAAAAAAACAATACAATGATGTAAAAGATAATACGAATTTTGAAATTTCGATGATGAACAGACAAAAGTCGTTATGGCAATTGAGTAAAACCTTCAAAATTGAATATTTAAAAAAAAATTTACATTTACATTTTTTATATTCGCAAACTATTGTCTTTTTTTTTTTTTTTTATGTAAATTTATTAATCGAGATAATTATGACAGAGTTTAATTTATTAACATACCATTTGCGAGCATTTTTAAAATAGTCAGTACGGTAATTGCTTGAACCATGCTGAACATGTTATGATTCCTTTTCATTTTGAGCATCAAATGCAAGGTATTAATATCAAGTGGTCATACCACCAGCCAATTGACACTGTAATTAATTGTTAATTAATTTTCATCCACCTGGGTAATTTGAAATTATATAAATATATTTTTTTTATTTATTATTATTTGGTTTAATTTTAAAATTTATAAAAGTATGTCTAAATGCCGAGAGAGTAATTGTAAAATTAAATTTTATATGAAAAAAAAAAATGATTTGAATGAGGTAGGGCCCAATGGGACTTATGGAACAAAATAAAATCATCAGTCTGTGTAAAAGTGTATTTAAAAATCCGATTTGGAAATGAAAAAAAAATGTTTTTTTATTTAAACAAATTGAAAATATAAATTCAACATTTTTTTTACATATTTTTGTAATTGTTTTTTCATGATGCAGATCAGGTGACGTTAATCATTCATCAAGTAATTATTAATGCATCAAATATGTGTAATTAAGTGGTGAGCCAAGCACAACAATGTTCTCTTTTTTTTTTTTTTTTTGTTTATTCAAATTAATTCATGGAGGTAGAAATAAATAAATTTTATTTGTGATTTTTTTTTTTTTGCACACAAAGAGAATGATTTACTTTATTTACGAAAATTGAAATTTATTTTTATGGAAATAAGGTTTGTGTTTTTTAGATAACTGTGTGAAATTAATTAAAAAATTTAATGGTTTTTTTTTTTTTTAAAGATGAATAATTATATGGATAAAACTATTGATTTTAGATTTAAAAAAAAAAAAATAAATTAATGAGTGTGCTGTAAATAAATTTAATTTAATATTTTCAAATTTTATGTATATTTTTATAATTATTTATTTTTAGAAAAATAAAATTTATTTATTCGATTTTTAAATAAAAATATTCATCGAAAAGATAAAAAATTTATTTAATTTAATCAATGAGTTTGTTGTTTTATTAAAAACCAATTGTAGAATTTATTTTTTCAAATTATTAATAAATTCTTTGTAAATAAATTTAATTTAAACTAACAAAATCAAATTTCGAAACTAAATTTACTCTATAATTTATATATTTTTATAAAAAAAAATCAAATTTATCAAATCAAAATTTCTTTCTACCAAATAATTTATTTAGAATTTCAAAATATACAAAAAAATTCTCCGAAAAAAAAATTCAAAAAATCCCACATATTCTAATTAATAAATTCCCACCAGCTAAATTAATTAATTCACCCAAAATAATTACATTTCCCTTCCAAAGTACAAAAAACTAATAATTACAAAACAAATTTTCAATGACTAATACCAAAATAATAACAACAACAATAAATGAATAAATTAATGATAATATTGTGGTTTTAATTTGAATATGTCTATTTGTAAAAGTGACAAGTTATTCAGAGGGGGTTAATAGATAGATAGTTAAATTTTATAAATATATATATTCACGAAATAAAAGACCCCTGGAAGTTGTAACAATTGGAACTACGCTCTGTTGCCTTTGACTGTCATGTGTATGTACATATAATTTAAATAAACAATTCCTTCTTTTTTCAATTTTATTATTTTCCCCTCTCTCTTTTTATATAGGTATATTTTTTTTTAGATAATGACAATATGTATAGATGCGTACACAGTATTGAGTAAATTGCGTGTACTCACAAGTCTAGATACACATGAAATAAGAAATGATCATGCATATGTTTTCATGTGTGTCGTAAATGTGGTAATGTTAAGGGTGAGTGCACATTTGGAATTTCATGTTTATTTGTCACTCTTCTTTTTTTTTATTTTTTTATTTTTTTCTATTATCATTTATATACAACAATAAACGTCCGGTCAGGCATTGTCACCCTTATCTCTAATTCATTTACAAATTACATTATTATTTTTATTTTATTTTTTATATCTAAGATTTGATTTTACCTGTATTAAATAATTACTTAATTTTTCATTTCATTCAAACAATTTTAATAACTAAAAAATTAATATTTTTTAAAATCGAAATGTTGAAAAAACTTTTTTTTCTAAATCGAAAATCGAAATAAAAAAAAAAAATTTTCGAAAAATAAAAGTTTCAGTATTTAAATGATTTTATTTTTTAAAATTTAAAAATGAATTAATAAATTTTTAACATACCTTGGTTGATTATTATAACACGTAATAATTATAATACAAAAAAAAAAAAAAATTTCTTCAATCGTAGAAACTCTCCAATAGACTTGCAAAAAAAAAAAAAAATTGATACAAAAAAAAAGCACAAATAGAAAAAAATATAATTAATATTTGCGTGTTGTTATTAAAAAAAAAAAAAAAAAAAAAGATATGAACAACACCTGTAATCAAACTGATTTAAAGTGACAGTAATATTAAAAAATAAAAAAATAAATATAACACAACAAGCAACAGTGTGAACGTAATGATAGACCAAACACGAATCACTTGTAATATAAATGAGTGACTTCGTTGGGGGGCCACCAAACATTAACAACAAATGAAAAATGAAAATATATATGATGCTGACGACCAATTGAATATATGGTTTAATTTTATGGGGGGGTTAACAGAAATGAATATACACCTGTATTCATCAGTCTTCTTGATGTAACACATGTACATGTAATTTTTAACTCATTTGTGATGGATTGGTGGGGTTAGTGAGATGACTTTCTGGCCTTGTGGACAAACGGAAGTACACGCATTGTCTATCAGCTTCCGCAGGGCATCCGGAAAATGAATAAATAAATAAATAAATAAAATCACAGCTACTATACACCTATTGGTGTCTATGGACAAATCATATATTTTATTGTTATCACGTGGAACCCAACGACCCGGTCGATGCCCACGATCATCAAAATTGTTGGACACTATTTTTCTATTTTGAATTATACTTTTTTTCCTTTTTTTTTGAAATACAAATTCAATGGTTTTTATTTTTTTTATTGACAAAGACACTTTCAATTTTAAGTGATGAAATATATATTTTTTTTTTCTAGTAAATTTAATCATTGTTGGCATCTAAATATTAGAATTTTTATATAAAAAAAGAAGATTGATTGTTTTAGAAAAATAGGCTGTATTTTTTTTTGTTGTAAAATAATTGAGGATAATTAGTGTGACATCAACAGTTGATAAAATTAAATATCTACTCATTTCGATTGCTTGAAAATAATATGTAAAATTTAAAAAACGAAATAATATTGTAATTTAAATAATGCAAATGAAAATTTAATTAATATGCATTGTTGATAAACGAGAAACACTGTGAATACATTTTTCAAGGTTAAAAATCTTAATTACATAAATTAGCTGTTACTCGTTACATCTACAATTATTTTTTTTTTTTACTTTTTCATTAGTAGATTACTCGTGTTCAACTGTTTAGCCACAACTATCATGTCAAATTTCACAGTACCATAATCAATGAATGCATTCATAAAATAAAACTTGATAAAAAAAAAAAAAAATACATAAAATCCTCTTATTCACGTCTAAAAAAGTAGACCAATTGAATCATTAAAATTATTTCGAAAAAAAATAAAAACATACCAGACGTTAAATAATAACCAACGAAATATAAATTTTGATTTTATCTTTATTACAAATTATTAATATATTTCAACACACGTATAAAAAAAAAAAATAGTTGATCTTAAAATGCTATCTTCTTCATCAAGAGATACATGTGTTGATCAATTTCGAAACCATGAACATTGTTAGCATCACCTTGCAGTCTCATGAGTAGACCACCGAACGACACATAGGCAGATCTGTAATTCATAAAAAAAAATATATAAGTATAAATAATAAACACCAACTAAACAATTAACACCATTGTGTTTAAAAAAATAAAAATATATATTATCTAGACTAATGATTCATGATGATGACGACGATGATAATGATGATAATGATGATGATGATGGGTGTGGTCAATGATAATTTATTATTAGCATTCAACAACGTTCGGATAAATAAATATAATTAAAGAAAATATAATTATTTAAATTGCTAATCAAAGTTTTTTAGGCAAATAATGAAAATGAATGAAGTGAGCTTTGATATATATTTAAATGATGTCTTGATGAAACATCAATATGAAAAAATATATTAATTAAATTTTAGACTAATTAATAGTAACAAATTTTGAAGTAATTTTTGATGGAAAAGAAACACGTCGTGACGTTGTTGATTTTAATACAACCGTCGTGAATGCAGTGTTGATAGCGGTCGTGTATATTGGTTGATAATCACACAACCAGCTAACCACACTGCCAGCACGCCGGTCGCAATATTGAGGAACAATATTCTTGATATTTTTTTTAAAAATCTTGTTTATATTTATTTATTTAATTGTTGTTATTGTTGTTTAGATTTTCTTGGTCAATATTGTTAATTGTATTTCATCAATCAATCATTTTTTATTTCGATTCAGCATCCAACTCATTATCTTCTTCTTTTTCATCATTATTTTTAAAGATCTTGATTGGTAACTTGATTACCAAGTTAATTCATCAATTGTTTAGAAAAAAAAAAATTATAAATAAATTTATTTGATTATTAATTGTGCGAGAGAGAGAAAAACAAATGACTTTGGTGTTTTTTTTTTGTGATAAAAATAATACTAATAAATGAGCTTTTTTTATTTATTTAAAGCTGTTAATCCAAATTTTAATTTGAAAATATTGCAATTACTGCATCACTGCTTCCATTTCATCTGCCAAATAAAATAGCCAATTCTCCGCTTGTGATTGGTGAGTTAAAATTATACTTAAAGATGCATTTATGAATTTTTTTTTTTTTTTTATTTTCTATAACATTCAAGTAATGTTTTAAAAATATTATAATTTAAAAATTAATATCTTGGCATTGAATAAGCTCTTTATTCATTTTCAAAAATAAAAAATAAATATTTGAAATTTAATATTAAAAATAATATTTAAAAAAAAAAAAATAAAAATTTAAAAATTCAAAAGCAACGTAATGTAACAACAAAAATTAATCAATAGTAAAATATAAAAAAGCAGGTGAAATGAAAATGATAGATATTGAAAAAATGAATTTTATTAAAATTACAATTTTATTTATAAATTTTATTTAAAAAAAAATCAATATATTTATAATCGTTGTCACGTATTGTCCTCTTGCATTTTAATTTGTATTCTCTTGTTGTTTGTGTCTTCTTCATTATTCCAATGCAGTCCAACTTCTTCACTTTCAAATACCATTACAATATACAAATAATCATTATATTTATTTACAATTACATTATATTTTTTTTTGCCAATAATAACATCAACAACAAAAATAATAATACAACAATAACAATATATTAATGAGTCATAAATAAAATTGACATAAAAATTTATAATAATATTAGATATATAATTGTACATATATAGTATATTAATTATTAATAAAATTATATAATAATAAGCCTTGAATAAATGTGGGTAGTTATAAATAAATAGATAAATAAATAAAAAATTATTGCAAATTGAAAAATAGAAAAAAAAGAGGTTGATAGATATGGTGACAGTAGGTAGGTGTGCTGACAAGGACATAAATATTATTAAATAATTAAATAAATAAAAAAAAAAATATATATTTATAATAATGTTAATAATAATAAATATTTAATGCATATTTCAAGTGGTGACGTTGACAGGAGAGATGTCGTACCAGATAGTGCATTTACAGTATTCAGGGCTTCGTGTAAACGCGCATCTGGCACGAGCCCCAACTGCCGAAATTATAAATAAATAAAATAATAAACATTCATTCTTGCAAATATTATCGAAAACACCGTTATTATTTTCTATCTAATTTTTTTTATATCATCATTATTATTTCGAGTAATAAACATTTTTTATTTTCACTATGTATAAAATGTTGGAACTTCCGTTTGTCAACTCCCACGGTTTGTAGCCTCGTTCCCAATCAAATAATTATTATTTATTTATATTTTTTATTTATTTTTCTCAATCCTTTTCTTTTGAAAAATACCGTTTTTTTTTTTAAATTTAATTTTCTTTTTTACTTGGCTCACGATTTATTCAAGTTTTTGTTGAAATTTTCAAAGAAAAAAAGCGGTAAAATTTTAAAGAAACGCGATCAGCTGTTTCATATTTTTATCAACAATATAGCCACGCGACAGCTGAATTACCACCAAAGACGTATGTCATTTAATACCTTTTTTGTTATTTTAATTAATTATTGTCACTCGATGACCTTTGCCAATCAGTCAGATCAAAAAAATTAATTTTAAAAATTTCTATTTCTACACCAATAATAAAAAAATAAAAATAATCATAATAAAATTGATTTTAATCAATGCAATTTATAAATTGCCGCCTGATGATGATGATGATGATGATGATGGTAACACTCGACTACTAGGCACCTCGAAAATATATATTTTTTTTCAACGAAAAGAGAACATGACACATCATCGAGTCACTAATAATAGCCGCAGTGTTGCAGCCTCCCTCAATTACTCTTGTTCCCTTGTTCCCCTCTTTACCCCCCTGTCAGTTTGTATATATATTTAATGCTCTAATGCACTGGCTCTCTTTATATGCTTGCCCTCTCTTAAATACTCTCTCAGCTTTTAACCAAGCCTTGATTCGCTTGGCAAAGCACTAAATAACTTGATGCAAAAAAAAAAAATCGAAAAAAAAATTCTAAATTAATATACTCATCACAATAATAATAGTAATAATAATGATAATAATTTAAATTTGGCACTTGAGATATAGCCTAATAGAAAAAAAAAATAAAAAAAAAAAATTTGAATCACTTGATTTTTAAATAAATTTCCCCACAATATTAAAAAATTTATAACTTTTTTTCTATGTAAAATAATCTACAAAAAAAAAAATGAATTAAAATATTAAAATATAATTTAATCTTCACATAGTGATTGTAATTTTGAAAAATATTAACTACAAAATAAAAAGACGAGTACACTGAATGACTAGAGAATAAGTACTACAGTCCAAGCAATTGCAAATAATGAATTGAAGCTGTTGCGTACGTTTGCGTGGACACAAAGTTTATGCGGTACAATGTTTCAAAGTATAATATAATAGCCGCAGCAAGAAATATACGCGTTTATATATGTATATGAAATATTTTTTTAAATGTATTCAAACAACTACTATACGACGACAACGACAAAATAATTTTACAACATAACGCAAGTAACGAGCTAACTAACTAACCAACTAACCAACTAAGTAAGTAACCAAGACTAGCATTTAGATGAGCTACAGTAATGAATAAAAAAAATTAAATTAAAAAATAAAAAATAAAAAAAAAACAACCCAGTGATGTTAGACAGTATATGACGGCGCGTGCGAGGCCAATGTGTATTACACAATCACGTTGCGCTTGCTTGGCCTAGGAAGGACTCATGCCAAGATACAATATTTTTGAGCTATACTTGCTAGTCACTCTATCAATAGCCTATAACTATATATCTATATACATATTGTCAACGTCAAAGTGCACTCTTGAAAATAATAACAATAACGAACACGATACAATGACGATCCTAATTTTTATTTTTTTTTTATTTTTTCTTCCTCGTTTTATTAATTTATCTAATATCTAACTTGAAAAAAATATAAAAAGCAATTACAAGATTACAGCTCAACAACTGACAATCGACTGAGGTGCAATCATTGATTTTTTAAAACTTTATAGTTTCAATTGGTTGCTAAATATATGCGCTAGTTTTATTTTATTTTTTTTTATTTTTTTTATTTTGAAAAAAGGGTCCACGTGTCGAGGACAATAGGATGACATGTACTTTTTGCACTGTGCCAAATAATCTATCATTAATTTTATAAATTTAATTTAAATTATTATTTTTTTTTTTAAATTTTTTGTTGTATAATATTTTAATAATTTATCTATTTTACGATGTTAATAATTACGGTTATATATACCTTGGGCGTCCTTGCCCCCGTCACCCACCCAAGTATTTATTTATCTATGTATTAAATGTCGAATGACAAAGACAACGACGATGCGCACGAAAAGTCTGCTAAATCAAGCGATAATAATATTACAGGGGGGCCGAGGGAGGCTCAATATAACAAGTAAATGCAATCAGGTAAAAAATGAAATAAAAACAAACAAATTGTTTGGATATTTAAATGATTAAACAATTTAATTGAATAAAATTATATTCGGCTGGTGCAAACTTTTACAATATAAACAGTTGTTTAATATTACATGATTATTGTAATTAATATATATTAATTGTATATACAAATTAGTCGTGTTTTAAAAAAAAAAAAAAAACTAAATCAGATGGTCATTCCGATGTGATTTTATTTAGACTTGGACACACAGCTGCTCTCAAAAATTTCCTCACCCACAACACTCTCGCGAGTCCATGCCAAAAAAACGAAATAAAACCGGATAAATTTATACTTTAAATTAATCACAATTCAAGTAAGAAAAAAAATAAATATACAAGGTAAATTGTTGATGGATTGATTCATTGATTGTTAATGTGGGCAGGTAATTGTATTATTATTTCTGTTAAACAGGCGTTGTTTGTTTGGCAAGATATTGGCCAAGTGAAAATGCAACACGTGGTTAAACACAAATATATTATGCTCGGACTGAAAAAGGAAAATCCTTCGATGGAATAATAAATAACTAGAAAGTAAAATAGATACGCGTTATTAATAATCATTAAATTAAATTAAAAATATTCAATGTCTTGGCTGATGAATAATATTTATAATTTTCTATTGAAATTTTTTAATCAATAATTCAAATTTCCTTTTATTATTTTTTTTTTAATTATAAAAAATTTAAAAGATAGATGAATCATTCTAAATTCCAATCTCCCACTACTTGTAAATTTAAATTTCAAAACATGGCTGCCATTCCCGTGACGTCAAACATTTTTAAATTTTTATTCAGCTCTTTAAAATTATTTATTAATTTTATTTAAACTAAAAATCATTCATACATTGTAAAATATCAATATTTATAAATATTGCGACAGTTTTAACCATCAACGTAACCACTTTAATATGCATTATTTCGTAATGATATAAATATATTATATGTTCACTGTACAAAACCACAATGACCATGAAAATAAAAAAAATAATTATAAAAAAATGAATATTAATATATGAACAATAAAAAAAACAAACAATATGTTTAGTCTTACTTGATTTCCATCAGTTCCAGATGAGTCAATCGAGACAAATAAATAAATTCAACGTCGAATTATAAAAAAAATATATTAAAATTATTTAGATAAACCGTTCCGCGTGACAATCCATTTGTGTCTAAAAAAAAGGTCTCGATCGCATGGTGGTTGTGAGGAATCTATATGATAATAATTTATGTTATTTTGATGATGATGGTGATGGTGATAGTGGGGATATCTACCAGTTCCATTTAGTTGGGGTAACCGGAAGAGGAACAAGAAAAATGGACACATTGAAATAAACCATGAGGAGAAAAAAGAGAGAGAGATGGATAAAATCACGAGTAGGCAACAGGAGATGACCTAGTTATGGTATATATTTGAATTGGTCTTGCGCCTGACCTTTTTCCCAGAACTGGTAACCACCCCTTGTTGTTACTCTTCACTCCTTCCCCTCGTTGTCTTTATTCTCCTCTTTTACCCAACCCTCAGTCCCCATAGTTCCAGGAAATATATATATATATATTGAGAGCTTGCGAGCTTTGCCCAGTTTAGGCATCATGTAGAGTCACCTGGCCATCCAGCCATTCAGGGGTAAATGACGATGACGATGATGATGATGATGGTGGTGGTGGTGGTAGACAGGCAGGTAACTACGACTACTTGATAAATATATTAAAGTGGGTCATGCCTGGAAGACGAAGGACATTACTAGGCAAAGCTCATGGAATATTATTTATAGATTTACAACATATCCCAGGCAATTCATTTGGCTTTTTAAACCAATGAAAAATTTTTTTATTCAATTTTAAATATCGTATGGAAAAATAAAATATATATTTATCAGTTTTTTTTTTGTTTTTTGTTAATTAATTTATAATAAATTAAAATGTGGAAAAAAGAGAATAAAAATTGAAGAAAAAAAGTTATCAAACTAATAGAAACTTTTTAATTAAAGCTTAATATTTTTAAATGAAAAAAAATAAAAAATTTTAAGGAGAAATGATAGCTATTGTTATTGTTGATTTTTTAAAAGTTGAAATATGTGGGTCAAGTACGCGATTTTTAGTGGCTTCAATGAAATTATGACAAATTTATTTGCTCGTCTGACCAATGAAGGAGCAGTACTACTTGACTAAAAATTTACTCGAAAGATTGTTATTAATAATAATTTTTTTATTATTAAATTCATTTAATTTCCATAAATTTATTTTTATTTTTTTTTTAAATTGAATTTAACGAAGTGAAGCCACAAAAAATAATAATTATAAAAAAAAAAAATAGAATAGACTGATTTTGACAGGCAATTTAATTTTTTTTTTTCTCATCATAAAATAGCAACCTTCAACTTTTCTCAATATTAATTATAATTATTATTATACTTATAATAAAAAAATAGATTTAAATTAATTACAAAAATTTTCCTTCAAGCGTATAATAAAATTTTGATGAAACAAAACAAAAAAAAAAAGAGAAGAAGAAAAATTAAATAACTTATCAACGTCAAATAATAATAATTTTTCATTTACAAAGTAAATTATTATGTTGGTTGAAGTGTATGATGAATCCTTGTATTTGTCCAAAGTAAATATCGTTATGATGAAAAGCTGCATGGACTTTTTATTATATATTTTGAGATAAAAATATTTTAATCTTCATTAAAATTGAATGAATGTATAAAAAGAGGGTTGGATTATTTTTTGACATGGCTTGACATTATTCCATTATCCCATTAGTCCATTGTATCCATCATATTAAAAGAGTCAAACATCGTGCTTTTCATTCTCGATCAATAATTCATATTTATGTTGCAATAGTTTTCCCTGGCTTACATCAAAATCAACCAGTCATTTTAATGTTTTTCTTTTTGCATTTAATTATGCTGTTTAAATGGCAAGCACTTACTTTTCTTCTTGTAATTAAATGCAATTTTAAATACTTCATTTGACGAAGAATATTTTGAGCTTGCAGAGCTTTAAAAAATAATTTTAATAATCTTTTGGATGAATCAAGCTGGCAAGTGTTTCTCCATAAATTATTCAAATAGATTATAGCAATTTGATATGATTAATCAATCAATAATTTTTAAAATGAAAAAAGAAAATTTTATGTTGACAACGCCCTCAGAAAACTGAGATACCACCAGCTGTGTTCACCCACTTCTTTACCTACAGTGTGAACCCAGAGTGGCTCCCTGTTTTCCAAGAGCTTTTTTTTTTTTTTTCATTTTTTTTTTCCAAGTTGTCCTCATTTATTTGAACCATCCAATGATCATATTATTTCTTGTCATATCAAGTTGATCATCAAAAAAATAATTATATTTCAACATCAAATGGGACATCAAATTTCCAACTTATTTCCTTTTTTTTTTTCTTTTAAATATGAATCTATTGGATGTGGTTTTGACATTGATATCCATGTGAATTTATTATATAATTATTTATTTTATTCTTTTGTGGTCAAATTAATTTTTTTTTCCATTCAATTTGAGCTGTGGAAACAATCGTGTGTGTGGTGTGCTGCCATCTTGAAGCTTAATTTTACTCCTCGTAATTTTGAAGATAAAAATAATTGCACATTCGTTTTTATAATTATCAATAATGATTAACATCATCATGATAACTTTTTTTCGTTATAAAAATAAATCACAAAGTATAAAAAAATATAATAAAATAAAACAATGAAAACCACAAGTCGGTAATAAAGAATTCAAATGATGATTACAGCTGTAAATTGCATGTGCAATGTGCAATGTTCAATGTTCAAATGCACCGCCACATCGTGATATTCAAGATAATATTTCAAATTGATCATGATTGATGAATACTTGCGATATACATGATATACATTGACATGTCGACACAAAAAAATAAATGACTACTTTGATTAATCATTAAAATTTCCAATTTTTTTTCTTTTTTTTTTTTTTTTTCATTTCTAAAATGATTATCATTTATAGACAAAATCAATGTAAAATATTTTCAACAACAATTGGACTTTCTCAATGGGAATAATATAAAAAAATAAAAAATAATTTAAATCATGATCATGATGACATTGTCAATGTCTAAATCCATGACCTACATATTATAAATTTAATTTTTTTCAACTTGACCACGACTGTTTCTGTATTTCCCGTTCCAACAAGTACCGAAGAAGGACAATTTAATATCAATTTATTTGTGTCATCATGACAATTATTATTAATAAAATAATATATTATTTATTCGAACGTTTTGAATGATAATTATTGATTGGATGAATGGATTTTAATGATAATAAATGGTAATTAAAAGTAAAAAAAAAATATTTTAAACTTACAATCTTGTGCTTGGTTCATTCATTGCTTCGTCTCCTTCAATACGATAAACTTTTCCAGACATTACATATTCAAAACTGTCAGCTCGTGAACCACCCTCTTGTTCAATTGCTGTCCAATCACCACCATCTGAGTAGCCATCTTCTCTCAGGGTGGTAGCCAAAACAAGACGAAATTTGTCTCCTAATTTAACAATAAAAATAATAAAATTAATATAAATATTTACTCTATCCAAAAGAGAGAGAGAGAGAGAGAGAAGAAATACTATTTATTAATTTTTGTATTGATCATTGCGCAGAAAAATATCTTTATTAAAATTCGCGCGCACACGGAAAAAAATAAATTAAAAAAATAATTTTATTTACTTAAAAAGTATTGATTAATTATTTATTTATTACATTTTCGAGAATTAATAGCTTTTTTCTTTGTTTTTTTTTTTCACAAAGAATTAACCTTGGAATTACGCAGTTGTTCCATTATCGACCTCAAAATGGCCGCTCTAATGTTACATTTGAAAAATGAATTAAGTTAATTGAAAAAAAATTAATTATTCTAAAAATAGTGTTTATCCATGAGAAAAAAAAAAAAAAAAAAAATTTAAATTGAAAATAATTGTTTAAATTTCATCGAGCACAAAGTAGGATGCTGCAGTTAATTATTAGCTTTTATTTTCAGCTGGAATAATGTAAAATAATAATAGTATAAAATTAAGTCGCAAATATAAAACGCAGTATGTATTGTATATATATGACGTAAATTTGAATCCCTTTCCTATTGGATATCTCAATTGTACCGAGGCTGGACCGAAACAAGCCGAACATTTGCGACGACATCGAGGTATCGATCCACTGTACCAACATTCGATTTAAAGGACAGTACGACCTTGGCAACACCCTCCTTTTTTAATTCTAAATAAATTTTTAGTTTCATTTAATTTTTTTTTATTATATTTCTTTCGTAAAAAATTATATACACTTTTTATTTGTCCAAAAAATTCCACTAAAAAATTCAAACAAACAATACAAAATTGCAAAATGAATTAAATTAAATTTAATAATAATTTTTTACTATCTACGTTGTTAATAATTTTATTCAATTAATTAAAAATATTTGATCACTGGCTATTAACTTATCAACTATTAATTTGCCATATTATAATATAAAATTAAATCACAAATTAAACACCGATTACACTCGTAATAAATTACTCAATAAAAATTAAAAAAAAAAAAAATGTATAATTAATAACGTTGATAAATAATTTATAATATATTTAAATAATTATAAATATTATAACACAAGATTAGTGATTTAAAATTGAAAAAAAAATAAAATAAAATAAACCCGATGATAATACATAATTTAATTAATAATAAAAAAAAAAATTATGATAACACATAAAAATTGACTCACATTTTGTATAAATTAAAAAAAAAAATAAAAAATATTACTCAAAAGAGAGAGAGTTTGTCTGATGGGGCCATATCACGACCAACAGCCGACAACAGCACATCTAGTAGTCAGAGTCGTACCAGCTATGACCTTGGCATTGAACTTAGTTTGTATATTGGAGTAACAGAGAGAGAGAGAAGGGGAGAGCTTGCTTTAAACAAGTATATATTGTAGAGAGTAGAGAGGGAAATGAAAGAGGAACAAAGCTGGATATAATAGGTGAATACCAAGTGGGAGAGAATTTAGTTGGCTAAAATTTTTAATAAAAAAAGGGAAGGGGATAATATACGAAAGGGTTGCGTCATCTTGCGCAAGACTGAACCGCCACGCGTCAATACAGCCAGGCAAGTTTACTTGTATGTTGAAAATATATATGTGTGTTTGTGTGTGTTGAAGGTGGCCTAGCCCATCGACTCTATAACCTTCACCGCGACAGTCCATCGAAGGGGAAAGGCAATGATAAAAAAAAAAAAAAAAGAATTGAGGAAACAAGGGGAAGCGAAAGAGTTAAATATTAGATAATTATAAATTTTTTTTTTAATTAATTATTATTAATTGTTTATAATTAATTGTGGAATATTATTTTGGCTTTTTTTTTAGTTTAAATAATTTACTATTTAGGTTTTTAATGATTAAGTAGGTCAAAGGGATTATTACAAAATTCAGATGAAAAAATAAATAAACAATATATAAAATTTTGTTATGAAATTAAATATCAAAAGAGGAATTTTTTTTTTTTTTTCTTATATAAAAGGGAAAAACCTGACACCTGATGACGATGATGATGATGATATATTTATTTATTAGCTAATAAATAAATTTAAAAAAAAAAAAATATGTTATTTTTTTTTGTTGATAAAATTACTATCGACAAAAAAATTGAAAAAATAAAAAAAAGAATTTTTTTATAACGATATTAAATGCATATGCACATGCACACACACACAGTGATAAAAACAAGTTGTACGATGAGACGAATGAGGGGAGGGGTTTTATGAAAAAGACTTGCGTGTTTGTAACTGGTGTGGTGGCTCGATACTGTGCTATCAAACTTTGCTGACCTTGAACGTCTAATGCTTCATTACAACGACAATTTATCATCCAATGAAATATATTTTATAATCCAAAATTATTATTTATTAAATTTAAAAAATTATTATTCGATTCGAGTTTTGAGCAAATAATATTATGGAAAATTTATCGATGAAAAGAAAATATTAATTTTTCTATGAAATTTAAATGAAAAATGCTTTAATTGCAATTTGAGTTGGAGAAAACCGGCAACATTGTTTTGTCATTATCGATCGTTGAAAATAATTTATAATTGGTAAAATAATTTGAATTTTTTTTTTTTATTTATTATAAATATTTGACTCACCAAGTTCCATTGGATAAAGCCAGCTGTTGATGTCCAAGATGAGGTCCATTTTGAATGACTCGGATTCACAATGCAGACGAATGACTGTAACAAAAATAAAATCAAAAAATTAATTATTTAACTCAACAATTAGTCAATTTTTAAATTTATATTTTTTTTTTTTTTGAATCATGCAATAATCATACCTCACGTGATAAATTGATTTTGAATTTTCATGAAATATTAAATTACAAGTTTCACTTGATTGTATTATTTTTAAATTTATATTTTAAAAATTTTAAATTAATTGACATTGAGAAAAAAAGCCCCTCGAGACCGGCCATATGTCACACAATTATTGACCTTGAATTTAAGCAATTGCGAATCCGGGTGCAGTGTTATTCTCCCCCCAACAAAATAATAAAATTTACAACTCCAAATATTTTGTAATTTAAAAAAGCTAAAACACCTGCTTGTAAATTATCAACAAAACTAGTTATTATTTTAAATAAATTAAAAATAATTTTGAAACAAAAAATAGATAAAAAAAAAAAAAAAATTGATAAATATTAAGAGTGTGAAACAAGAACGAATGATGGCTCACAGCTGCGGTGATGAAGCCGAGTCCTTTCCAACCCGGTCCTATTCTCCCTCCCTCTTTTATTTCCTTCACCCTCCCTCTAATCCCCCTCTTCATCTTCTGGCTCTATTATCAAACCAGCAATATTTGCCCACGCATTCGCAAAACCTCTTACTTCAAATTTTTTTTTTTTCTTTCTTTTTTACTACCCCTGGGTGGAGCACGCGCATCATTCTTCAATATTCCAAAATCACTAATGCATTTTTATATATAAAATATAAATATAAAATTTATAAATTAATTTCCATTTATTTATATTAAATGATATGAATATTATAAATTGGAATTTTTTTTCATTTCAATTTCAATTGATTTTGTATATGATTGTCGAATGAAAAAAATATTTAAAATGATTTCAATGTTATATTTTTAGTAATATTTATAAAAGGGTATGATGTTGATGATGTTGATAATGTTGATGAAAGCTTCAAGAGGGTTTTCTATTATTTATATATGCGTCGAAAAAATTTCTCAGCTGCGCAGTTTCGACTATGATGTTACATTATCGACCAGCAACGAGCAGCTATAAATACTGGGCACCAGGCCCTCGCCATTTTCCATTGGTGTCATCCCCTTACCTCATTCATCCACCCACCCACCCACCGATCTACCCGTCCATCTATCCATTTACCTACCCATTTACCCTCTATATCCCTACCATCGTTATTCTTGCAAAAGCCATGCACCCTTATGCCATCCGCCTACAATGTCACACACCCACCACCTACATCACCACCACTATCAACATCACCAACATCATCACCACTACTACTACTACTACTACTACTACTACTATCTACTGCAACGAATCCACATTCTTTTCTTTATATATATTTAATTTTTTTCTTTGCATATATGCTGTTGGTGTATGCTTGTCTCTACGAACGGGTTGGTCTTGGCGAATGATGATGGGGCTGCTGCTGCTGCTGATGGTACTGGTGGGTGCCAGGGGTGAAAGCCTTGACCTTCAAGGGAACAAGCTCTTTGTACGTGTGTATAATATTATAAAGTAGAGGAGGTGGACAAGTGGAAGAATACAAACTACCACCAACCAACACCACCACCAGTTCTCTCGCTTTTTATATTTTTTTTTTCATTTAAAAAACTCGTTTCCTTCTTTTTAACACTTTCGGTCTTATGACGTAGTTGGGTATTTTTGATATGTATGTATTTGTTTATCTATTTTTTCGATTGATTGATTTTTTTTTTTTTTTTTGTTAACTATTTAAATGTTTTATCATGAAATGATGATTGGGTTTTTTTTCTTTGTCGGGACTTGGGGATGTTTTTTAGTTTAACCTATTGACCGATATTGGGATGAGACAATGATGATATTTTTAGAGATTATTGGTGTTTGGCCAATTTATACATTTTTCTTTTTATCAACATGGGTTATTTGATTTTCTTTGAATTAATGCGTTTTCCGGAAAATAAATGGAATGAAATTTAGATGACTAAAATTTATAAAAAAAATTTATTCGATAAAAATGAAAAATACAGCTTTCAATAAATAATATTTTGGAAAAAAAAACTAACAATTTGTATTGATTTTAATTTTGATGAATAAAAATTTTGAAAACCTCAAATGAAATAAAAAATTTTATGATGCAAGCACGTAAATCGTAATAAATACGATGAATATTTAAAATTGACAAAAGAGACAAGTATAATGTATATCTCGGGAAAGCAATTTAATTGATGAGAGTGCACTAAAATTATATTATCGAGACCCAACGACGCTAATATTACGACCAATGATATATTTTGTAAAATATAGTAATTCAGTATATACCATCAATTTAATATTGATGAAAATAAATGAATAAATAATCGTTCAGAATTTTCAAACGTAAAAAAAACATACCCAGGTATAAATAATTGGGGTTCGTTCTACGATGCGAAATCCTAAATCAGTCTTGACTTAAATCGTTACGTTTTTGGAGAAAAAAAAACGGTGAATTTTTCATAGATACCAGATGGCGTGGCAGTATATTAAAGCACGGTTTTAAAAAGTTTTATATTTTTTTAATTTATAAAATCCCAATTAAAAAATAAATTAGCTTTAGGTTATTTAATCTCAAAAAAAAAAATATCCAAGGAAATTAGAAAAATTTTTTAAAAATTGATAATTTCTAAATCTGGAAAATTTTTTTTTTCATATATTTAGAAATACTCATGAAATTACAAAAATTAAAAAACATTGGTTTTCGGTTTCAAAACTAAATAATTTCTAACTTTAGAAAAAATTATTTCTACCGGGATTTTATTTCGCCATTATTTTCCAGATCGTTTCTAGTATTTTCTATTAAATTTTCAGATAAATTCTTCGGTGCGTTCAGCTTTGACGAAAATAAATACTCGTCAAATTACGAAAATAAAAAAATTGACATTTTGTTAAAAACTGAATAATTTCTAACTCTAGAAAAAATTATTTCTACCAGAATTTTATTTCGCCATTATTTTCTGGATGGTTTCTAGGATTTTCTATTAAATTTACTAGTAAATTCTTCGGTGCGTTCAAGTTTGAGAAAAAAAAATACTCATGAAATTACAAAAGTTAAAAAACATTGATTTTTGGTTTCAAAACTAAATAATTTCTAACTTTAGAAAAAATTATTTTTACCGAGATTTTATTTTGCCATTATTTTCCAAATCGTTTCTAGTATTTTCTATTAAATTTTCAGATAAATTCTTCGGTGCGTTCAGCTTTGACAAAAAAAAATACTCATCAAATTCCAAAAATAAAAAAATTGACATTTTGCTTTAAACTGAATAATTTCTAACTTTATAAAAAAATTTTATTCCCCGGATTTTATTTCCCCATAATTTTCCGTACAACTTCCAGTATTTTCTATGAAATTTTCTAGCAAATTCTTCGTTCCATACAATAATTACAAATTACAATTGAAAAAAAAAAAATACAAAACAAAATCATGAAATCCCCAAATGATTCTTCAGACACGCCAAGAACCCCTCTCATATTTATTTTTACACTGACTAAATCTATTTATAAGGACATTATATTCCAGTATATAATTTAACAATCAAAAATTTGTATTCAGGATGATATTGTGAGGATGATGATATCAAGTCGGCTAATCACAGTATGATAATACCAAGCTTATTATAGCATATGGATTCTTTTTCCCCCTCAAATAACTCGTAAATTAATTAAAAATAAATTTGTGTGGATTCCATACTGTGTATATATATATAAATAAATATTTTATAATTATTTTAAAACCATCATCAAGATTAAATATTTAAAAATGCAGTTTAATCAATATTTATGTTTGAAATAATTGCCGACAGCGGAACTGACGCAGATTTAACTTGCTGCAAAAATATTATATTACTTTTTGCAAGTATTGGCTTGAAGCCAAAATTTTAATATTAAATTTTTCCTTTTTTTAAACTGAGTTTTATAAAATATACACTATATACGGACAGCAGAAATATAAAGCTGCCGATTGCGCAACGTGTGGGGCAAATACAAGTGCGCTTGAATATATTTTTTTTTTTTCCACAAATGTCACAGATGTATGTTCAAGGTCAATCCTCAAAAGACTTGCGTCGAATCGTACCATCGTCGTCGACGACATCCGTGTTAAAAATCTATAAAACTATTTAAACATCAAAATATATATTTAGACATTATTTTTTTCACAAAAAAAAAAAAATGTATTTATTTCGAAAACATTTACTAATCTTGGTCTATCATGAAACATTCAACTGATTATTTTTCTATCCCCCCCACAAATTTCTATAAATTTCTATGTCGAAAAAATGTATTTTAATCGAAATAAATTAAACGTTATTTTGATATTTAAATTGCCAACAGCATTGCAGATGTTTTTAATCAAAAAAATATTAACAAAATTAAATTTTTAAATTCATTTTGAATAATAGCCACAATTATATAAACGGAAAAAAAAAAAAAATAATTACAAATTACAAAATAAATAGAAAAAAAAAAAAAAAGATAAAAAGAAGGGGAAGTCTGTTGCGTAATAATTCAAGGTCAAGTTAAAATGACAAATGATAATAAATTCAGTCTTATCTAAATTATCGAGTATTTGATTGTCAAACTAGACCACCTAGTTCAATCAACACCAATCAATCTCCAATTAATTTCAATTAATTTAGCTTTTTTTCTATAAAAAATAACGTAAATTTATCAATAAACATTGGCCCTCAAAAATTACACTACCTGGCTCAATTTAATAAATTTTTTTCTACAAAATAATATGAAAATTTTGCTAAAATAATGTACAACAATTGATGATTAAAATAAAAATATTCTACTCTGATGATTCATGCTCGTAACAATTGTTCTAGCACACACAATAACCACGTAACGTAACAACAACAACAACGACATGACGAATCTTATCAGCCATTAAATAATAATAACAATAATGAATAATAAATAATAAAATTTAAAATAACGACTATTTCGTAATAAATTAAAAATAAACAATAACATTCATGATGTAAAATTTAATTGTTTATTTATGTTTGTTTGTGAATATAAATATTGATTTTTTTTTTTTTCGAAATAAAATTAAAAATAAATAAATGAATTGAATGTTTGAATAAATGTAAATGCAATTAATTCAAGTAGGTATTTTTTCTTTGGATCAATAATATTTGTCTTTGGAATGTTTGGAAAATTTGTTGAATTTTTATTGAGAGATATGAATGTTATCAACGACATCTACGTGATGAATGACTTCTTGGCTTCTTGGGTACCACATTATTACATTAAAATTAAATTAATCGAGTCAATATGGTTTGTAATTTGTATACCTTTAAATTCATCCTGATGATGAAGATGAAGATGATGCTAGTTGAGTTGAATTTAATTTTAATTGAAAATGTTTTTTTTCTGGAGTGGCGCAGTTGAATCGACAAAGTACGCACAAGTTTGGAAGACTGATATATATATTTATTTTAAAAAAATATTTAGAAATATTTTTCATGACGTAAATTTGAGGTAAAACAATGGCGCAGTCTATCGGCTTTAAACGCAAGTCTTTGATAATTATTATAATTGTTTATTATTAGTCAATATTGTTTTTTATTTTTTTCCTTTTTTCTAGATGAAAAAGACCGACGTTGTCAATTGGAGCAAAGTAAAAACTCAACTGGCGCTTTGAGTTGGATCGCGGCAGCATGTTGTTTTAGCCGGTAAAAATAAAAAATGATAAATAAAATGATAATTGTTTAAAAAAAATTTAAAGATAAACAAAAGCAAGGTCATCATCATCATCATCATAATCATCACCATGGCCATGTGGTGGTGGCAGTGATCAAAATTCAAAACAATGTAAACAAATAATTATTAGAAAACATAAAAATTATAAATTCAATTTGTTTATGTTTTTCTTTTTGTCATTTATTTTGTTTGTTGAATTAATGATGAATATTACCGCCAATAAAAAAAGTTTTTATAAACGGCAAGACACGTTTGTTTTGAGCAAAACATAACCTTGAAATTATATTTTACAATCACATGGTAAATTAAATTAAAAAACACAAATAAATGTAAAATTAAATTATAAAAATTATTGGAATAATTTGTTGTTATTATAAGGAATAATTGATCAATTTTTATTGAAATTAAAAACCGGCTAAATAGCATGATAGATGATAATAATTTTGGTGAATTATTTATTGTCTTAATTGACTTACCACGATCGAATTTTTTTCCTTCTGGATCAATATCCTTGACATTGAAAATATCTTCAAATAATACTCCTGCCATTGTTGTTAATTATCACACTTTATTTGAAAATAATAATTAAACAGCACTTGATTATTAATAATAACACAAATAATGGCCAACAATTTTTACAATGTGAGCAAATGTGAGCACACACACACGCAAAAACAAATGAAATTGTTGATTAGCTTCTAAATCATCCGTCAGGCAAAGTTTCTGTTTAGCGCGGGAAATTTTCATAAAAATGGCGGAATTTCAAATCAGCTTATCAAATTTGGCCTATAAATTGTGAATAAAAATTAAAAAAAAATACAAAATTAATCAGGGCAATTAATTTGTATTATCCTTTTAATTAACAAAGAAAAAAAACACTAAATTTCTATTGAATTTGTTGTTTAAAAAATTAAAAAGTGGGAATAAACACTGCGCGGCCATCTATTGAAACAAGTTTAAACCAATGAATGAACAATATAATTTTTTTTTTTTTTATCTATATATTTTGATTATTATTGATTATAACCTCTCTTTTCATTGCTGACTTTTTTTAGCGTTGACGTGTTTTATTAACGACAATCAAAATGAGGCAAGTTTCATATGATTTTATTAATTAAATAAATAATAAACAAATGATTATGATGATTTTTATGCTTTAAAATTACTCTTTATATTTTTTTTGGTCATGTAAAATAATTTAAATTGTTCATATGATTAATTAAATTATGTTTTTTATAGGACACACATGTGTGCTTACAGTGGGTTGAAAATATACCCTGGCCATGGAAAAACATTGGTCAAAGTTGATGGAAAGGTGAGAATATAAATTAATTACCAATCAATCAATGATTGAGCAGCCAGCTTTAAATTTATCTTAAAAATTTTTTTGGAAAATTAATTTTCATATTTATATAACCTCAATTACTTATGTTGTATTTTTTTTTTTAAATGTATTTTTTAGTCATACACTTTCCTCAATGGAAAATGTGAGGCTGCTCACAAAATGAGACGTAATCCAAGAAAAGTCACCTGGACCGTTCTCTACAGGTAAACAACATAATTTTTTGTTTTTTTTTTATCAAAAGAAAATTGCCAAGTATTTTTCAATTAATGTTGTTTTTTTAATTTCATATAAAGACGTAAACACAAGAAAGGTCAAGAAGAAGAACAAGCCAAGAAAAGAACTCGTCGTACTCAAAAGTACAACAGAGCTATTGTTGGTGCATCACTCACTGACATCTTGGCTAAACGTAACATGAAGCCTGAAATCAGAAAGGCACAACGTGAACAAGCCATCAAGTACGTTTAAAAAAACAACAAAAATTCACTTGTTAAAATCATCATCAAGCTTTAAGCTCATATTATTAACACAACAATATTTTTATTTATGTTTTTTAGAGCTGCCAAGGAACAAAAAAGAGCACAAAAAGCTACAAAAGCAGCACCACCTAAAACCAAGGCTCCAGTTAAAAAAGACAAAGTACAAAAGAAAGTTGTACAAAAAGCAGCACCAAGAGTTGGAGGCAAACGTTAAATTTAACTGATTGTTTACGTTTTACAATATTGAAAATAATAAATAAATATTTCATCAAATCTGAATTCAAAAATGTCATTTGTCTTGTTATTTATTTATTGTTGTAACCATATTGTTGATATAATTTTATAAATAATTAATTTAGATTTTATTGAACGATTTGTTGGTGGTGGTAAATTTTATAAATATTTTGTTGATAAAGAAGATATCTCTGCATGATTAACCTATCAATTATAAAATGTTCCATTTGTTTGTTGTCAATGTTGACCAAATGAAAATATTTACTTGACACGAAACCCCAACAAATTGGAGTTACAATAATATAACTTATATTTTTTAAAATTAATCTATAAAAACAATCAACAACACCAAGGTAATTTAAGCAACTTCATGATAATTGATTGTAAATTAATGATAAATAATTTTTTTATAGATGGTTTTTGAAGTTGGACCACCACCACCAATACTTCCTGATATTAAAAGTGAACTTCGTGAATACATTGAGTGTCCAGAGAGATTACCAATTCACCAGCTTGAAAATAATCAACAATACATAGAAAGAGAGCCAGATGTATTGTCACTTCTTGCATTTGATATAACACCACTAAGTACAACTCTTAAATTTGACAGAGATCCAATAACTGGTAAAATAACAAGAATGAGAGAAGACATATTACAAGGTGCTGGTGCAAATTCAAAAAATTCAATGTCAATGACAAGAGCACCTGGACCACAAATGGAAGGTGTCAAGGGTAATTCAAGTAATTTTCCATTTTGGCCTGGTGGTTTTGATGAACCAGAAAAAATTAAAATTGACTCAGATTATGAAATTGATTTTGATAATAATCATCGTACTGTAGCTAAAGGTTTTCAAATTGGTATTGAATTTGATACTGATAATATTACACCATTGAATAGAGGAAAATTAGATAAAAAAATTGATGATGATACTGTTGATGTTGATGGAAATACTGATGCAAATGATGATAAAATAAAAAAAATAAATTTAATGGCAATGATACATGAAGAAGAAAATATGCTTGGTTTTTGGTCAACAAATGATAAAACTGAAAGCGAAAAATTAAAAAATAATAATAAAATAATTGAAAATATGAATCTTGATGGTCTTGATGAATTAAAATTCAACGAAACAAATATACCAATATTAAAAACAATTGAAAAACAAAAAACAACATTACGTAAAGCTGAATGGGCTGAACAACTTGATGTATCAATACCAGTTGTTGATTTTGATAAAAAAGTACCAAAACCAGCAATAGTATTTGATTATGAATTAGATACATTTCAAAAACAAGCAATAATTAAACTTGAAGAAGGTTGTAATGTATTTGTTGCTGCTCATACATCAGCTGGTAAAACAACTGTTGCTGAATATGCTATTGCATTATCACAAAGACACATGACTAGAGTTATATATACATCACCAATAAAAGCATTATCAAATCAAAAATATCGTGATTTTAAAAGAAATAAACATTTTGAAAGTATTGGTCTTGTTACTGGTGACATGCAAATTAATCAAACAGCAAATTGTTTAATAATGACAACTGAAATATTACAAACAATGTTGTACAATGCATCAGAAGTGCTACGTGATTTAGAATATGTTATATTTGATGAAGTACATTATATCAATGACGAACATCGTGGTCATGTTTGGGAAGAGATTGTTATATTATTACCACCACATGTTAACATTGTCATGTTATCAGCAACAGTACCAAATCCATTGATATTTGCAAATTGGGTTGGTAATATTAAAAAGCGTAAAATGTTTGTAATAAGTACACTGAAAAGACCAGTACCATTGAAGCATTATTTGTATGCTGGAACTGATGGTAAAACACGTAATGATGTATTTCTAGTACTTGATGGTGAGGGACAATTTGAGCTTGAAAATTGGTACAAAGTTAAGACACTAAATGATAAAAAAATATCTAAAAATGCACAAAAAAGTGGCGGAGGTGGTGGAGGAGGAGGTGGAGGTGGAGGTAATAATAATAGAAGAAATCAAATGTCACCAAAACAAGAACAAACAATGTGGATTGCATTTGTTGCACATTTAAAAGAACAAGATAAATTACCAGTTGTTATATTTACATTATCAAGAAATAGATGTGATGGTAATGCTGATGCATTAAATTCAGTTGATCTTACAACTGAAACTGAAAAAGGACATGTTAGAACATTTTTTAAAAAATGTGTTAAACGTTTAAATGAATCAGACAGAGAATTACCACAAGTACGACGTATGGCTGGTTTATTAGAACGTGGTATTGGTGTACATCACAGTGGTATTCTACCAATATTAAAAGAAATCATTGAATTATTATTTCAAAATGGTGTTGTTAAATTATTATTTGCAACAGAAACATTTGCCATGGGAATAAATATGCCAGCAAGAACTGTAGTATTTGATTCAATTAGAAAATTTGATGGTAAACAATTTCGTCATCTTTTACCAACAGAATATATACAAATGGCTGGACGTGCTGGTAGACGTGGACATGATAAAGTTGGTACTGTTATGTTAATGTGTAAAAATGATGTACCATCTGTTAATGATTTAAAAGCAATGATGTGTGGTAAACCACAAAATTTACAATCACAATTTAAAATAACATATGCTATGGTATTAAATTTACGTCGTGTTAGTGAATCAGTTAGTATTGAAGATATGATGAGACGTTCATTTAAAGAATTATCATTAATGACTGATCAAAATAAGCGTAAAAATGAACTTGAAGAAATTGAAAAAAAATTAGCTAATTTTCCACCAGAAAATGATATACAAAAAACACTTGGTGCATTTTATACAATTGCAACTGATTTTATAAAAGAATGGAAATTATTAAGTCCTGAATTATTTTCAACTAAAAAAATTACAAAAATTATGACACCTGGTAGAATTCTTTTAATATCACATAGAAACCATTATAGAAAATTGGCATTGTTATTAATGGTACAACAAAAACGTGATGAACTTGAATATGGTGTATTAATATTAACAAATTCAAATGAACAACAACAAGACAATGAGCCAAATATTGATGAAAATAAAATAGACAATTGGCATAAAATAATAAGTATGACTAAACAACATATATTTGTACCAGAAGGTGTACCATCATCAAAATATATTACAATTAAATGTCAAGATATTGTTGAAATAACAAATTGTGTATCACCAATTGATTGTAGTCTTGTTTATAATGATTGTAACAAAAGATTATTACCAAGATTCCAGCATGATCAACCAAGTCCAACATGTCAAAATGCCATACAAGAATTAACAACACTATCATTGATGGCTTTATCAAGACCACAGATACTTCAACCATTTGTTGAATTTAGTGTATCACAGCCACAGCTATTACCAAGACTACGTTATCTTGCAACATTATCATCACAAATTGAAAATTCACATGTTAAACATATACCAAATTTGGAAAAACATTTTGAGCAAGTGTTTGAACGTCATGAATTGGAAAGACAACGTAGAGATTTACAATTTCATTTGAGTGATGAAAGTATGGCATTGTATCCAGATTATGTTAATCGTGTTGCTGTATTAAAAGAACTTGGTTATATTGATGTTGATGAACGTGTTACATTGAAAGGACGTGTTGCACTTGATATGGGTACACATGAGCTACTGATAACTGAACTTGTTTATCAAAATATATTAACAAATCTGCAACCAGCTGAAATTGCAGCATTATTATCAGCTTTGGTATTTCAACAGAGGCAAGATGAAGAGCCAGATATTAAATTACCAGTTCTTAAAGAACAATGTAAAATTATTGAACAAGTTAGAGCTAATATTGAAAAAGTTGAAATTGCATATGGTGTTGATCCAGTTGAACCATTGTCATTTGGTCTAGTTGAAGTTGTTTATGAATGGGCAAGAGCTGAGACGTTTTCTAAAATAATGGAGCTAACTGATGTACAAGAGGGTATTATTGTTAGATGCATACAACAATTGAATGATACACTGCAAGATGTTAAAACAGCTGCAACGAGAATTGGTGAAACTGTTCTTAGAGAAAAAATGGAGGAGGCATCAACAGCCATCAAAAGAGACATTGTATTTACAGCATCACTTTATACACAAGATTAATCATCATCATTTATTTTATTTTATTATTAATTAAAAAATTGTAAATGGGAAATTAAAAAAAAAAAAAACAAACAAACAAACATCACATAAAATAATTTAATAAAAATGTTTTAACAAATTTATATTTTTAAAAAATTTTTTTAATAATTATTATCACTTTTTTATTTTAATTAATGATCATGGCTATCCTTACCAATTGGTCCTATCTTGACTAGTTGTCTCCATTGTTTTTTTTTTTTTTTTGGGACAATAAATAATAACTAAAACAGAAAAAAAAAAAAAAAAATTTTATTATTATACAAGTTTGTATTTTATTTTCATGCTAATTATTTAATTTTATTTTTTTTACCTTGATTCACAAGGGTTTTTTCTCAAGCAGTCATTTTCTGAGAAATTACTCCGGCATGAGATTAATGACGGAAAAATTACTCCGGCATGAGATCAATGCTAGATTTTCGTCTCCGTCATTGATCTTATGCCGAAATAATGTTGCCGGTACTAATTTCATGCTGGAGAAATTTCTCCGCTACGGCGCTGATAGGCAAAAAACGGAGTAATGTCGGAGAAATGCCGGAGTAATATTTCCACAAGAGTCATTAGACAACTTTCCTTGAATGAGTTGAATGTGTTTTGGATATGATGTGCTATTCAAACGAATACAATCTGCAAAAAAAAAATTATACATATATGTATAATTTTTTTTTTTTGTTTTTATATTTTTTACATATATTAAAATTTATAAATATCTTTCTTAATTTTTATTATACAAATATACTTACACAAATTTGTTCAATAATTGTCAATTTATCCAAATTTAACCAGCACAAACGAGAATGTTCTTCATAATAAATATCTATGTCGAAGTCGATTATATTTAATGTTTCTGGTGCAGCTAGAATTGATTGAGATTTGGGCGCTTTCCCTTGTATTTCCCAAATAAAAGTGCTGCTATCCGCATAAATATATTGCCTAAATAATTGAATGGTAAAAATTTAAATTAGATAATGCAATTTATAATAAATAAAAAACAATTGGTTTACACTTACTCTTTGGTCACATAATTTCTGATGCCAATTATACCAGTGAAATATGGTAAATCAGCTATTTTATCCTGTGATTCGATATCCATCAAAATATATTTGCTTTTATATCTAGAATTTAATCCACTCCATTGAATTCCATGTAATTTTTCATTTGCAACATGTCTATAGATAATTAATTTTAGATTTTTATCTTTTTTACTATAATTGGTCTTTGGAATTTTATTATTTTTATTTTTAACCAGAGAAATTTCGTCGATAAACGAGGAATCATTGTCATCTTTAAAGAGCCTGTAAATAGTCTTTTTTGCACAATTTGGGGATATGGAAATTAACTCTTCTTTTCCTGAATTGGCATTTTCAATTATCAATTTTTCCATTGTTCCGTTATCATAAAACATAAAAATTTCTGATTTACCAACCAATATTCACTGACTCTGCAAAAAATTAAAATAATTTTGTTATTTCTATTATACTATATATATAAAATAAATAAAATAATATTTGGTTAATAAATTGTACATTTTAAATAAAAGAATATTCAATCGGTTGTTACCATACGAAAAAAATTGATGTAATTATTAATTTTTTTTATTCATTTAAATATTTGGTTATTGTCTTTTTTTTCTGCCCTGGCAAAAATGATTTCTCCAATTTTCTTTGATTTTGGAAAATCGGAGAATAACGGAAAAATATCGGAGAAATATCGGAGAAAAATTTTAGCCAGGGTGTCCCCGTATACATGTATAAGGAACAAATGTATATATACATATTTTCAGTTAAAATTTTGTAGATCAGTTAGTGCCATTATTTTAAAAAATGCTTCAGCTCTTGCCCATCCATGAACAACTTCAACTATACCACAATGGTTCAACTCTTTACCAAAAACATTGTCAGTTGTAGGACAAAAGGAAACAAGCAATTTATCAAACTTTATATAGTTTCGGCGAAAAGAAAAAATTTGCCTCTACAAACACGTGTTAATGATATTTTAAAATAAAAAATTATATAATAATAAAAAAAATAATAACTTGCTTTCCTCTTCTAGAAAAAAAAAATATTCACGTATCATGTTTTCAATTAAAATTTATTTTTCAGATTAAATCATAGACAGTAAATCTTTCATTTTTTATCAGTAAATATTTCAAGTCTATTATCTACCAAAATTGCAATTGGATTTTTTTTTTTGTAGCTTATTGGCATATAATAATAACAATGTTATTTATTTTTCTATTCAACAAAGGTATATACTCACTAAATAGAATCATAGATTATTTAGCAAAAATAATAAACAATTTGCAGTATTTATTTTTTTCCACTGCTTGTAGAAATAATTTCATTATTGATTTTATTTCAAGTGTACTACTATATTGTTCATATCACAAGTTAAATCTATATAAATAAATCCATGCAATATAGCATAAGTATATAAAAAAATAATAAAACTATTTCACTAAGTGCATTGGTAATTTTTTATATTAAAAATTAAATATTTAATAATTATATACGTGTGCAATGTGCATGCAATAGGCATGATGCAAATATAAAGCCATCAGTAAAGACATTATTGTCAGTTGTCGGTTCAAGCTGAAAAGAAAAACACACAGTAAAAATGAAATTAAAAGTACGAATAAAATTATTTGTATTTATTATTTTTGTGTCATTGATTTCTGCAAATCACATTAGTGATCATTTAAAAAATTTAACTAATGTAAATGGTCGAGTTGATGCTGCAGCTATTGATACAATTAAATTTTGTTTTTCAAATGAGGCAAAACATGGAACAGTCTTTGTTGGTAGTGTTGAGAATTTTAACATTAATTTACTCATGAATTATGGACCGGTTATTATTTTTGATAATGAAACAATGACAGCTAATGATAAACTATTGGATAAAAATTACAAATTAAATATTTTCATTGTAACACTTGAGCCTGATTTTGAAATTAATATTCGACAATTAAAGAAATCACCATGGTGGAATCACGAAGGATTTTTTATCATCATTGATAATAGCCTATCTGCAAATACAACAAAATGCAAAGATGCTGGAAATATTTTACAAAAAGCTTGGAAAATGGATATTTTACGAGTAATATTTATTTGTACTGGTGGTGAAAATAATCGTGTTAATTTTTACACATTTAATCCATTTACAAATCGAGATGCACCATCTTTTTGGAAAAAATCAAGATTATATGTACAAAATCAAACTGCAGAAGATCAATGGACCCTTTATCATCGACAACACAATCCAAGTGAGTTATTGATAAGCTAATATATAATTAATTGATAATTTTATATACACTATTTTTTTCATTTCATTTTTTTTTTTAGAAATATTAAACTGCAAGTCTCTTGATTACGACAAAACTCGTCATTTGGATGGATATCAAGGAATAATAGTGGGTTTTAGTGGTATTTATATGCATGAAGAACACAAAGCATTTATTACATTTTTGTATGAACAACTAAATGTAACATTATCATATACAAAAATGAACGACGCTATAGATCTTAATAATCAAGGAGTAACAAACACCCATATAGGAAATTTATTAGCCAAAGGTTTAATTGATATAAGGCTATGGTTTCTACCAATGGCCTACATGAAAGATATTGCAGCTTCCGACATAGTTTGGCCATCTGGTTTTACTTTTATAAGTCAAGATCGAGGCAAAAAAAGTATGTTTGATCAAATTTACGAATTGTTTGGCTGGCGATTAATTTTGATTGTTTTATTTTTCTCCGCCACAACTGTTTTAATGTTTAAAATTTCTATGAAAATGGATATTGATCTTGGTATTTTGGAAATAATTAGAATGTGGGGCAATGCAGGTTTTTTAAAACCACCAATTGATTTACCATCGAGAATTTATTTATTTGGCATTTTTTTTCTCGCACTAATTTTATGTTCAGTTTTTCAAGGTAAAATTCTCGGTTTCCAATTGAATCCAAATTCAGAAAAAAATATTGATACTGAGAATGATTTGATTGTAAAATTTAAAAATCATAAAATATACGTAACTCGATTGATGCTTAATTTTTTGGATGAAAAATTGATTAATCGGTCTATTCTAGTAAACAGTATTGATTCTTGTATTGAACACGTTCTTAATGATTCATCAAGTGTTTGTGCGAATGGGATTTATTTGTTAAGAGATAAAGCCTTACAATATCCGCAATTGTATTTTGCAAAAGAGCCATTTATTAAAATTTATGCAGTTTTAGGGATAAGAAAAAATTGGCCTCTTACAAAGCGTGTTAATACAATTTTAAATAAAAATATTGAGCACGAACTAATGAAATATAAATTATTGCTTGCAAATAAAATACGAAATAATAATGGTACATCTGATGAACCAAGACCACTAAAACGTCAACATATATATTTTGCACTTAAATTTTTAGCAACAGGATTGACTGCTGGATTTTTTATTTTTATTATTGAACTATTTTGGCATGACAGAACAAGATCAATCATTTCACAAATGTCAATTCGTCATTTTATTAGAAACATGGAAAGAAAGCTTAGAATGTGAATTCACATTCCTAATAGTATTTAAAATCTTTTAGTATTTAAAAAATTGTATATTCAATGTAATAATTAATCATTCTCTGTATTAAAAGCACGAAAATAAAAAAATTAATTGTTATTCATAGTGATAATTTTTTTTCCTCTTGACAAAAATGATTGCCAATGATGATTTCGATTTTACAAGTAAATATTAAGCAAATGCATTTGAGATCTATATAAACATGATACTGAAAACGTCATTTATTATTCTATCTAAAAAAAAGTACTCATTAGAATCATAGACTTATGTTTATTATATAGCACAAATGATAAGCAATTTGCAATATTTATTTTTATCTACTGTTGTAGGAATTATTTCATTATTGGCTTTATTTCAAGTGTACGACTATAAAGTTCTTATCACAAGTTAAATCTATGCACAAGTAGACAAAAAATAATAAAACTGATTCACTAAGTGCATTGGTAATTTTTTATATTAAAAATTAAATATTTAATAATTATACGTGTGCATGCAAGGCATAATGCCAATAAAGCCATTAGTAATGACATTAGTGAAAATAAAACTAGAAGTATGAATAAAATTATTTGTATCAATTATTTTTGTGTCATTAATTTCTGCAAATTACATCAGTGATCATTTAAAAAATTTAAATAATGTAAATGCTCGAGTTGATGCTGCAGCTATTGATACAATTAAATTTTGTTTTTCAAATGAGGCAAAACATGGAACAGTCTTTGTTGGTAGTGCTGAAAATTTTAGCATTGATTCACTTATAAAATTATGGACCAGTTATTATTTTTGACAATAAATAAGTAATACGTTAATACGTGTTTAATTTTAGTGTGTATTTAAAAATTGTATATTCAATGTAATAATTTATAAAAAGTATCACAGTAATAATTTTTTTTTCCTCTTTACAAAAGTCAATAAATAATATAAAAAATATTTACTTGAGTACTTAAATTCACTTATTTATCTTTAAATGTTACCAAAAAAAAATTAATAATTAATTATTTCATACTATATTTTAAATATAAAATAGTTGCAGACATATATTGTTGTTGTATTTTCATCATCATTTATTTTATCATTAATTGAAAAAATTGTAAATGGAAAATTAAAAAAAAAAAAACAAACATCACATTAAATAAATTAATAAAAATATTTTGACAAATTTGTATTTAAAAAAATTTTTTTTATAATTATTATATTAAGTAATGTCACATTTATTATAAACATGTCCATTGTCTTGCTGAATTTTCACGCCACAATAGTACTTTATTATCACCACAATAAATAATACAGCGATGATAAATTTAAATCAGTATATTAATTATACCACATTTAGAGATTTATCATATTGAATAACATGAAGAAAATAATAATTCAAAAAATACAACAATTTGTATTAATAAATGGTAATACTCAAACGATTAATATTTTTCCAAAAGTCAATGCAAAAAAAAAATACAACTTGTTGTTTTGAGCTATCAAATCAACGAGTTGATATTACAACGAAAATTGCATCAAATCATCTGATCACTTGCTTTGATGATCAAATGAAAAAACTTAAAAATATTTTAAATGAATTTGTTGAGCTAAATATAAATAATTCTCTTAAAATTTGATGATTATTAATCAATTAATTTTTTTCACGAAGTCATCATGTTAAAAAAATATTTATTTATTATTCTTTTTTTTTTGTTAATATTAAAAAAAATATGTTTTTTATTATTATTTTATTATTTTTTTTTAAAGATGATTAATTTTATTTTTTAAGCTATTTTTATTATTATTATACAGATAACAGAAACAAAAAAAAAAAAAAAAAAAAGCCGATTAGGTGTTTAGTTTAACGTGAAAGAAATATAAAAAGCTACTGATAAGGCAAGTTACACGTCAGAGCATAGAACACGTCGAAGCATCAAAGACAAAAAAACAAAACTTTCAAATATGATAAAAAAAAAAATACTTGTGAGTCATAGTTATGACTATTTTAAAATTATTTATCGTGTCGACGATTATAATATTTTTTACCAAATATGGTAATATTCAAACAAACATCAAAAGGAATTTTTTTTTTTTTTCACAAATATCGATAATATTATATAAAAGTATTTTTCATTTATTTAAAAAAAAATACAACTTGTATTATTATTTACTCATTGCAATGAATAATTTAATTTTTAAATAAATTTATGATAAATCCAAACAAACACTTTGATAATTGCATCGAGAAAAAAAAATGATCCTGAAGACAATAAAAATTCTGAAACATTGTATGAAACCTATTATAATTATTATGATGTTCAAATTAAAATTAATCTAATGTTTGAGAAAATAAATTCTCTAAAAAATAAAAACAGAAAATCGCTTTGATTATAAATTTAAAAAATGTAAAAAAGTTTAATAAAAAATCGTCAGGCAATGGGTGGCTAAGTTTTCCATCAAAAAATAGTTAAATAATTTTTTAATTTTATCTAGCTATTATTATTTTTAATTTGTTATTAATAAAATAATGATTATAATTTTTTTTTCCAACATTACTTGTTAATAAACTAATTAATTATATTTAAATTATTTAAAAAAAAAAAAATAACCATTTGAATAAATAATTCAAGTTTAAAAAAATTATTGTAAATTTATAATTTAATTTGGATATTTGTTTTATTTTTTAGATAGCTGTGCATATCAATATGAATAAATATTTTTAGCGGGTTTTTTTTTTTTCATATAAAAATATATATAGGTACATAAATTCAATTATTTTTTTTCCGGCGTTTCATTGATTATTAGTAATAACGCACTATTATCGATGAAAACGAAGGCGAATTTTTACCAGAGAGTGTTCATCGGTATTATTTTTATTTTATTACTTATTATTAATAAGTAATTATTTATATTTTGTATTATTAATAACTTATTTTTATAAATAAAATAATACTGATGAACACGTTTAAAAAAAAAAAAACCAATTAGTCAATAGTCATATGCATTATCTAGGAATGGATGGGGGGGAAACGGCTCGGCCGGGATTGACATGTGTATGTAAGGAGGGAATTAATCTACAGAAATACAGAATACAGATATTCAGTTGCACCTTGTCGTCCAGAAGCAACAGTCGTAGCACTTTTCAACATCGTAAACTCTGGTCTAGTAAGTATTTTTTAATTATACTATTTTTTTAATTCATTTCTTTTTCTACTTAAATTATTATTTTTCATTTTTTTTATATCACTTTTTTTTTCTAATCAACAATTTTTTTTTTTTTTTTTTCGTCATTGCTTTTCATATTTTTTTTAATGGCCATATAATAATAATTTTTTTATTTTTTATTTTTATAGATTTGAACGACCACCAAATCAAAATTGGACGTAAGGCGACATGGGGACGTAAATGAATAATCAAAAAAAAAATTAAGTAAGTTTTCATTATTTGATTTTTAATTATTCCTTTTTTTTCATTTATTTTTATGCGCGGTATAGATACGGTAAATTAATAACACGTGATGAATCAATATTAGCTGCTAAATAAATTATGTTTTCGGGAGTAAAATAGAGTTAATAAAATATATGATAATAAATATAATA
The DNA here is from genome assembly GCF_014905175.1 of Aphidius gifuensis. Taxonomy (NCBI): domain Eukaryota; kingdom Metazoa; phylum Arthropoda; class Insecta; order Hymenoptera; family Braconidae; genus Aphidius; species Aphidius gifuensis. Next base: position 24,835,053 of record NC_057791.1, on the reverse strand, counting down.
CAAATAAAAAAAAAAATGATACAAAATTAAATTTGAAAAAAAAAATCGTGATTTTATTTTAATAATTTTGTATTATTTTTTTTTTTTATCTGTATTATATTTATTATCATAATTTTTTAGCATTCATTTTCATGATTTCACACATGGCTTCCATGTGTTTATATATTTGTGAAATTATTGATTTTTTAAATTGTTAATTAATTTCATTTTTGTTACCTTGATTCGCCAGTTTTCTTTCCAAGCCAGTAATCAATTTGTCCATCTACTCGGAAATTTTTTGTGTCCTTGGACAGCTCACCTTGAATGAGTTGTATGAGGTTTCGTTCGCTTGCACTGTCTAAGCGAATGCAATCTGCAAAAAAAATATCAATAATTGATTACGTTTCATATAAATGCTAGAATTTATTTTATAATGCCTTTAGACAACATCCCCATGAATGAGCTCAATATTGTGAGAACTGTTCAAAAAAATACAATCTGAAAAAAAAAAAAAATGATAGTTAAAATTTATATAATAAAATAAAACACAGATTGTATTTTTTTGGACAGTCCTTTCAATATTGAACTCATTCATGAGGGGTTGTCTAAAGATATTATAAAATTTTAATGACCACACATATTACTGGCTCAAAAAAAAAACCTGATGTAACAAGGTAACAACAATAAAATTAATTAATAACTAGAAAAATTAATAATTACACAAATTTGTCTATAGTTATAATCAGGTGAAGTTTAGTTGATGGTGAAAATAGTGCGATCGCAAGTGCGAGTACAGCACAATTAATATTCAAATTGAATGGAAATTAAATTAAATCACCTTACGAAAAAATGTATACTGTATAATGTATTTTGGATATACATCATTCAAATATTTCCTGGATATATATATCCAAGATATATTCGAATTGCGTACATCCAAGATGTATATTTTTTCATGGGGAATAAACATATAAACATCATTTTTACGTGCGGCTATTGATTCATCACGTGTCGTTTCAATAAAAAATTTTCAAGACGATATTAATGTGTCTTAATCTAAAAAAAAGGAATAATCAAAAATTAAATGATAAAAATGAATTGATTTTTTTTTTTATTCGTATTTCATTCACCTCAATAATTATTCAATTATATTATTTTTCTGACAAAATGGTGTTATTATTATATCTTCATAATTATTCAATGAAAATTACAAATGGAATATTTTCATTATAACACTTGAGCCTATTTTAAAATAAATATTCACCGATTGAAGAAATCACCATGGTGGAACCACGAAGGATTTTCATTGACAATGGCCTATCAAATATTTATCATGTCTTTGGGCCAATTTGCAGCTCAGTGTGGATTGTATCGCATATATAACAGCCTCGATTGCCAACCAAATATTGGTTTATTATTTATAATAAAATTATTAAATTAACTTAAATAATATTACACTATTGCTAGTGACAATAATTCATTTTACGACTGAAATTATTCTGTTAATTTTGATTATGTATCAATAATACCAAGATGTAATAATTATACTATAAAAAAAATTAATGATCATGCATTTGTTGAATTTTTAAAATCTTTCAAATAAAAATAAACATTTTGTCGAAAATAAATAAATAAATATTTAATATAATATAAACTTGTAATGAATTTTTTTATTTTTTTTATTATTTTAAATTTATTTTCTAATATAATTATTAAAATTAATAATGAATAATTTTATTATTATCGTTATTTACATGCAATACAATTTATATTTATTCATTTTCTTTTTAATATCAAAATGCAATTATTTTTATATTCATTAGTTTGTTATACATAATATGATTTTTTGTATTTTTTATTATTGACTATTGTTACAAAGTTAATTTTTCAGCATTGGGTTTCTTCTGTTTAGTTGATGAAAAAAAAAAATAAAAACGAAATCGTAAAAATACATAATGAATTTGGCTCACTAAATTAATGTCTCTGGAAAAATAATATATTTTATAGGATTTTTTGTGTCTAAATTAATCAAAATTATTCTCTCTATTATCATGTAGAATTTTAAGACACTCTTTTCAGCCGTTTAATTACTGGAAAAAAAATAAAACTAAAATCCTCTAAATTATATATTTATAGTGCATATACTATGCGTTAAATTTATATCATCACGAAAAAATATATTTCTCTAAATTTTTCATGCTCTAATTGTTTAAAATCCTTGACTCTATTATCCTGTAAATTCTTAGAATAATTATTCTTCAGTCCTTACGTTCAATTACTAGAAAAAATAACATAAAATTTTTTTAAATGACATAATGCATAGTACGTTTTGATAAGTATATATATATTTCATATAATTAAATATTTAGCAATTATGTCATGTTTTTAATTTAAATTTATTTTTTATAGATTAAATTGGATATGGTTGATACTTTCTGTCATATCTAATAGAAGATTAAAATTATTAGAATATTTATTTGTAGCTTATCGACAGGGTGTAATGAAAACACTTTTTTTTTTTTTCTGTCTGACACGTGTACTAACTGGAGTCATATAATAAAAATTACATAACAATATAAACAATTTGCAGTATATTTTTTGTTGTTTTTTTCTGCTTTGACGTTATTGATTTTATTTTAAGTGAATGGCCACTCTTTATCATATTTGGAAATCTAAGCTAAGTAGAAAAAATAATAAAAAATATTTTAGCGAATGCATATATGTAATTTTCTACAATAATAGTGAAAATATTTAATACTGACGTATCTATGCATTCTGCAGAGCACAAACAAAGCCATCGCCAAAGGCATTGTCAGTTATCGGTCAAAGCTTAAAATGAAAAGACATATTATTGTGAAAACAAAACTAAAGATACAAATGCAATTATTTGTATCTATTGTTGTGTTATTGTTTAAATGAAAAATAATTTATACGTTTGTTTTTAAATTATGTGCAAAGTGTTTAATATATTTAAAGTTGTCTTGAACAAAGTCATCACCAAGAACATTGTCAGTTGTATGGTCCAAAGGGAAAAAAGCAATTTATTAAACTTTATATAGTTTTGGCGATGCGAAAAAATTGGCCTCTAAAAAATGTGTTAATGATATTGCGAATGAAAATATTGAGCATGAACTAATGAAATATAAATTATTGCTCGTAAATAAAATACGAAATAATAATGGTACATCTGATGAACCAAGACCACTAAAACGTCAACATATATATTTTGCACTTAAATTTTTAGCAACAGGATTGACTGCTGGATTTTTTATTTTTATTATTAAACTATTTTTGACATGACAGAACAAGATCAATAATTTCAAAAATGTCAATTCGTCATTTCATTATAAACATAAAAAAAAAAAGCTAAGAATATAAAGGCTCGCTTTAATTAATATCTGAAATTATTGTATATGAGTGACTTGATCATTAGAAGATTAAATTTTTTAATTTTGGTGTGTATTTAACAACTGCGTATATTCAATGTATAGTAATGAATTCACATAGTAATTAATTATTTTTGTATTAAAAGTACGAAGATAATAAATTAATGAAAATTGTTGATGTTAGTAGAATTAAATATCAACTAAAAGTATTTTTATAGTGACAATTTTTTTTTGCCTTTTGATACAAAAATCAATAATGAATAATAAAAATAACAAGTGCATATGCAATTTTTATATAGTAATTAAAATAATTAATACTGACGTGTCCATGCAAAGCATAATATATAAACAAAGTCATCATGAAGAACATTGTCAGTTGCAACTGGACAAAAGGACAAAGAAGAACACGTTGTCAAAATGAAACTAAAAATACGGCCGATGCAATTGCTTGTATTTATTATTTTTGTGTCATTGATTTCTGCAAATTACATCAGTGATCATTTAAAAAATTTAACTTATGTAAATGCTCAAGTTGATGCTGCAGCTATTGATACAATTAAATTTTGTTTTTCAAATGAGGCAAAACATGGAACAGTCTTTGTTGGTAGTGTTGAAAATTTTAACATTGATTTACTCATGAATTATGGACCAGTTATTATTTTTGACAATAAATCAATGACAGCTGATGATGGATTATTGAATGAAAATTACAAATTAAATATTTTTATCGTGACACTTGAGCCTGATTTTGAAATTAATATTCAGCGATTGAAGAAATCACCATGGTGGAATCACGAAGGATTTTTTATCATCATTAACAATGGCCTATCTGCAAATACAACAAAATGCAAGAATGCTAGAAATATTTTACAAAAAGCCTGGAAGGCAGATATATTACGGGGAATATTTATTTGTACTGGTGGTGAAAATAATCGTGTTAATTTTTACACATTTAATCCATTTACAAATCGAGATGCACCGTCTTTTTGGAAAAAATCAAGATATGTTAAAAAACAAACTGCAACAGCAGAAGATCAATGGACTCTTTATCATCGACAATATAATCCAAGTGAGTAACCAATGTAACTAATTAATTTATAATAATATTATATGCATATACTATTTTTTATTTTTTAGAATTATTAAACTGCAAGTCTCTTGATTACGACAAAGCTCGTCGGTTGGATGGCTATCGAGGAATAAAAGTGGCTTTTAGTGGCACTTATATGCATGAAGAACACAAAGCATTCATAATATTTCTGTATGAACAACTAAATGTAACATTATCATATACAAAAATAGACGACTCTAGAGATATCGATAGCCAAGGAATAGAAAATAGCCATATAGGAAAGTTATTAGCCAACGGTTCAATAGATATGAGGCTATGGTTTCTACCACTGGCCTACATGAAAAATATTGCAATTTCTGAAATAGTTTTAACAGACGGTGTAAGTTTTATAAGTCAAGATCGAGGTAAAAAAAGTATGTTTGATCAAATTTACGAATTATTTGGCTGGCGATTAATTTTGATTATTTTATTTTTCTCCGCCACAACTGTTTTAATGTTTAAAATTTGTATGAAAATGGATGTTGATCTTGGAATATTAGAAATAATTAGAATGTGGAGCAATGCAGGTTTTTTAAAACCACCAATTGATTTACCATCGAGAATTTATTTATTTGGAATTTTTTTTCTAGCTCTAATTTTATGTTCAGTTTTTCAAGGTAAAATTCTCGGTTTTCAATTGAATCCAAGTTCAGAAAAAAATATTGATACTGAGAATGATCTGATTGTAAAATTTAAAAATCATAAAATATACACAACTAAACTTCACTTAATTTTTTGGATAAAAAGTTGATTAATCGGTATACAACAATAAACAATGCTGATTATTGTATTGAACACGTTCTTAATGATTCATCAAGTGTTTGTATGCATGTAATTTCATTGTTAAAAGAGAAAGCCTTACAATATCCACAATTGTATTTGGCAAAAGAGCCATTTATTAAAGTGTATGGAGTTATGGCAATGCGAAAAAATTGGCCTCTCACAAAGCGTTTTAATAAAATTTTAAATAAAAATATTGAGCATGACCTAATGAAATATAAATTATTGCATGTAAATAAAATACGAAGTAATAATGGTACATCTGATGAACCAAGACCACTAAAACGTCAACATATATATTTTGCACTTAAATTTTTAGCAACAGGATTGACTGCTGGATTTTGTATTTTTATTATTGAATTATTTTGGCATGATAGAACAAGATCAATCATTTCACAAATGTCAATTCATCATTTTATTAAAAACATCAAAAGAAAGCTAAAAATATAATTGATATTTGAAATTAATATAATAAATATATATGAGTGACATAATCAATAGATCAATGCGTATTTTCATTTTAGTGTGTATTTAAAAATTGTATATTCAATGTAATAATTAATTCACATATTAATTAATCATTTTATTTGGTAAAAGCACAAAAAAAAAGAAAATAATTTTTTTATTTGTTGTAGAATTAAATATTAATAAAAAGTATTTTCATAGTGATAATTTTTTTTCCTCTTTACAAAAATTAATTAACAATTAAAAAAATTATAATTGTAGTAAAAAAAATATAATTGAAATCGTAAAAATTTCAAATTTTTTTTTCAGCAAGCAGTTGATAGAAAGAAAAAAAAAATTCCAACCGAAATAATGATCATAAAATTTGCTGAAATAATTAAATTAGAAACTCAATAAAGTTAAAACAATTGAATTGAATATTTTATACAGAGCATTTATTCTTTTTGTTCATATAATTATACATTAACATCAATATCAATAATAATTGTCAACTAATATTCATGACCATATTATTATTGATATAATAATAATAATAAATGTTATTATTTCTTCCTCCAAAACACACTATTATTTGTTCTTCAATAAAACGACCGCATTTCGAATTAAAGTCCAAAGGTCTCTCCTTTTTTTATTTTTTATTTTTCATCAAATAAATCGAATGTTATTTTAATTATTTTAATTAATTATTTTAAAAAACTCATCAAATTTATGTGTATACTTTTATTTATTTTTATATATCTAAATCAACTATTTCGACAAATACATATGAAAATTTAAATAAAAAAAAAAAAAAACAATTGTTATTATTATAAATTAAAATTCAATTCAGACAAAAATGTTTTTTTTTTGTTTTTCATTTTACAATAATAAATTGTAAATTTTTTAATTAAAAAAAATAATATGTAAGTATATTTATATAAGTCTTTGGGCCAATTTGCAGCTCAGTGTGGATTGTATCGCATATAACAGCCTTGATTGCCAATTAAATATTGGTTTATATTATTCATAATAAAATTATTAAATTAACTTAAATAATATTACTAATTATTAATGACAATAATTCATTTCACAACCTAAATTATTCTATTAATTTAAAAAAAAACCCTATCAGCATTTAAAATCATTATTTTTCATTTTTCAAACAATTATATTTTTCAACTATACATAATAAATTTGACTCATTTATAAATAAATATAATTATTAATATTATTTATATTTATTTTTTTAATTTATTTTTTATTTTATTTTCACAACGCCCATGATCATATAACTACAAGCTATTTATGGTAACGATTTTATTTTCAATTTAAATGTTAAAAAAAAAATCATTTATTGTAACAACTATGATTAATAATAATCATATTTAAAAAATTACAATAATTGAGATTAATTTGACATTTAAATTAAAAATCATTAAAAGTTTATTTAAATTATTTATACACAATGTTACTATTATTATTATCCATAAACTATTAATAATAATAAATTATCATTTGATAAATATCAATAAACTAGTATTTATTAATTTATTAACAATAATAATAGCAGTAGCATTGAGTAGCTTCTATTAAATAATTTAAATACACTAAATTATATAGTCAATTATTAAAATCTGTACAATTATTATTATTATTTATTAATTAATTAAGTAATTAATAATAATTCAAGTACTCAAAAGGCACACACTTGCCTCAACAATCGTTCATCATTAATTATTTTAATACTTGTTATAATATATTTAATATTTCTTTGTTTTTTTTTTTTCATTGTTGATATGATACAACGAGGTGTTAATTTATTTTTTTTTTTGTAATTATTTCAACTATTTTTTTCTATCAATAATAATAATTAGAAAGACAATTTAATAATAATTATTTAAAGTGTAAATTTTTGTTTTTTTGTACAAAAAAAGTGATTTAAAAAAGAAATTGTATTATCAAGTCAACTTTGGTTCCACGGTCTTTGAGAATTAAATTCTATGGCAGTTTTTTTTTTGTTTTTTTGTGACAATAAGTCGTATTTTGTTTAAATATAACAATTGTTTTTTTTTTGTTTTTAAACTTAGATAATAAATAATGGAAGAGATAATATATACCTATGCGAGTTAATATATATAATTAAAAATATTAATTACAATTGAAATAAATCATCCTCCGGTGATAACAGTACAGTCACAATGCAGATAGGCCTCATTGGTTAATAATTATTTATAATGATTTATAATAATTTATCCAGCTTGTGAATGAATAACTGGAGCACCACGATGTAATGTATTTGAAGCTGGACGTGATTTATTACGATTATTTGTTGGTGCTGCTGATGATGATACAGCTGTTGTATTTATTGTTTGCTGTAAATGTTGATTCACTATTTGTGATGATGGTGATGATATTGTTGTTGCATGTTTTGGCACTTCTGGTGGCATCTGCAGGACTTCAGTATATTCACGAATTAAATTTGCTATTTGGCATGCCTGAAAAATAAAAAATAAAATACAAATTAATTTATAATAATAATTTGATAAATAATTAAAGATAATGAATAATGAATTAATACCTGAGATGTTGTTAGTATGACTTTGCTTTGTTTTTTATCTGTTCCAGTAATAATCATAAGACAATTAACTGCTGGACTAAAACTAAGAATACTACTGTATTCATAAGTACATAATGCATTTCTTGAACGATGCTCAAGTAAATGAAGACCATCTTGATCAACAGCAAGCCAAAGTACTCTTGGCCAATTTGATGTAAATGATTGCATAACATCAAATATTGTTGCTTTATGAAGTGGCCATGATTGTATAAAATTAAGAAATGCTTTTTTGGCTTCAGATGAATTCATATTTCGTAATGATTGATGATGTTGTACAACACCCTCAACAGATATACTTGGTACAATTCTTGCTGGTAAACAATGACTAGATATTGTACGATATTCTTGTCCATTAAATGGACCATTATTATCTTGACAATCACCAAGTTCAAGTTGTGCTTGTAGGGCTGTTAACATCATTGCTTCTTTTTCAGTTATTGGAAAACGATCAGCACGTAAATCATGTAATACTTGATGATATAATAATTCTTTTTCAACTGGATCATCAAGATTCATGTATTGATCAAGGAAAAGATGTTTTTTAAATAAAAATAAATGATGACCATGTTTACGTGGATGTTGTTGTTGTGGTTGATGTTGATGTTGTTGTTGTATCATATTATTTGGTGAATTATTAGATGAAGCAGCAGCAGCAGCAACAGCCGCAGCAGCAGCAGCATTTGTTGCATTTCTATAACGTTCCCATTTTGACATAACATCAGCAATTTTTTCATCAGCCATTAATGATCTATCTGTTGATCCCAATACTTCATAAATAGCATAACCCATAGCATTTTCACCAAGTCCAATTTTAGCTTTTATTATTTCCATAACATCACGTGCTGTTGCTGATGGATTAAATTCAACAGCATGATATTGACCATCCATAAAATGAAATCTAGCATATATTGGTCTTCTATTAATTGTACACATAATTTCTTCACGACTTGGTGGCCATTGACGTCTACGTGTACCTTGGGTTTTGTATAAACATTTTTCAGCAAATCTTGAATATTTACCTTCTTCAGTAACATAATCACTTGAACAACGTTTAAGATGTGACATTAAATATTTTCTAATTGGTTTTTGTGGTGGTAATATTACTGAACATGCTAATGATAATAATGCCCAATGACGTAAATTAACACGACTATTTGGATCTGGATGATCTGTTGTTTGTTTTATTAATTGTAAATACAATTCACCAAGTAATACCTCTTTTCTCATACAACGTTCCATAACACTTTGTATTAAATTAACATGTTCATCTTCAACTCGACGTACAGTATCACCATTTTGTCCAAGACCAGCATATGTTAATATAAGTTGAAATACATTTAAAGCAATTGGCTCTTCAGTATCTGGTAATTTTGTTAAACTTTGAGTTATTAATTGACGACTAAATGCCCAATAACCATGTGGAAAACCTTTATATGTTTCACCATTATCAGTACCATGACTACCATGTTCTTGTCTTAATTTTTCAATTCTATGTTTCGACAAACGTCTCAATGTACTACGTAAAAATCCAACACCAGAATCTTGTGGTTTTCTAAGTATATCACTATCAACAAGTGCTCTACGACAATTTATTAAATTATGATATAAACGTACACGATCTTCATTTGTAATACATTTAATTTTTTTAGTTTGTCCTTCATTTTCAGTTATCCAACCAGCCAATGACGGACAATAGCTAACAATGAGACTTCCTATTTCATTTTTTTGTGGTGTTTCAAATACAAAACATTTATGTGAACTATCTGGATTATGTCTCAACAATGACAGTGTTATAAATGAATCAGATGGATCTAACATAATACTTTCAACATCTTGATAACGATATTCTGATAGTACAAATTTATCATCTGGTTTTATTAGCATTAAACCATCACAATTAATACCAAGTATAAGTTGATTACCATATGACCAATAGCCACGATATGTTACGTTAAACATTGTTGTACCATACAGTGGATACTGCATGACACATGATAGATAGAGTACTTTTGCTGTTAGCTCAGAACGACTTGCACCATATTGTTTATGTGCTTGTGCTATTATTGGTATCCATACATCATCACCACGTGCACGACTTATTCTATATGGCAAAAAACAATCAACTTCACTGTAGTAATCAAGTCTATCATTATCTTTTGGATCACCAAGTGCAACTTGTGCCTGTAAGCCAGCCAATTGTAATGCAACTTTTTCTGATACTGGAAAATCATCACATTTAACAACATTATATACTGCTTGTGAATAAAGCATATTAACTTCAACTGGATCTTGTGATAGCTCACGTGTATTACGAAATAATCTTCGTTTAAATACAAAACGATTATCACCAGAGCCAAGTGTTGCTGTATTTGTACCACGTCTCATTGTTGAAAATGACGATGGTGATGATGATGATGAGTTTGATGAGGAAGATGTTGATGTTGATGTTGAAGATGTTGAAGATGATGATGATGTATTTAATTTACATGATTTAACTTCCCATGCAGCAATAACATCATAAAGATAATCATGTGCACGTACATGCTCTTCACCATCTGGTCTACTTTGATATATTGCCCAGCCTTCAAGTGAACGAAGACCTAATTTTTCAGCAAGTTTTGCTGCAGCATCAGCAGCAGTATCTGTTGGATGTACATCAATTGCTTTAGTACGTCCATCTAAAAAGAAAAATCTACAAACAATTGTACCAAGACGACGCATTGCTGCAATTTCAACTGTTGATGGTGGATATTGTCGACATGATACCTTTGTATTTTTACAATTATCAATACACCATTGTACATACTGTCGTAATTTACCCTCGAGTATTAAATTTTTCTTTAAAAATGATACAAAATATTTATACAATATTTTACTTGGTTGAAATGCAACAATTGCCAAACACAACAACAACCATACACGTTCTGTCCATTCAATATTTGGATTATTTGTTGATTGACGCATACATTGTACTAATATTTCATCACGTAATTCTTCACGTTCAATACCATGACCAATTATTGTTTGTATAACAATACTTTCTTGTTCTTGTTTCATTTCACCACGTAAATATTTACACAAATCACGAAACATTGTACATGCTGTATTAACATTATCTGGATCATACATGTGTATATGAGAATTTGGAATACTTGAACCTTTGTAATACGTAACCATTTCATATTTTGGTATAAATTCAACAATTTTACCACGTGATTTACGTGTTAATGTTGCCATTATTGTACCCTCTGGTGATTTTTCATGACTATTAAAATAATTTTGAGCAAATTCAACAATATCATGATACAATATTTCTGGTTCAATACTTTCTTTTTTATCTTCAAGTTCTTGTAATTTTTTCTCGACTCTTGTTTTACGACGTTGTTCACGTTCAGCTGGTTGTTGATTTAATTGTTGATCATTGTTAATTGATTGTTGAATTTGTGCTTGTTGATGTTGTTGTTGTTGCTGTGGTATTGTTACTTGCTGCTGCTGCTGCTGTTGTTGTTGATGATGACGATAAGCTATGTTATTATTATTGTTGTTGTTGTTATTGTTGATAATATTATTATTGTTGTTGATGTTGTTATTATGATTAATAGCATTATTAATATTAACTAAATTTCTTGCTGCTTCTGGTCGTATTGCTGGTGTTCCAACAATAACTGGTGCTTTGATGATAATTTTACTTGGTGGAATTGGAGGTGGTAAAGCACATCCACTTTCACAAATACCACCATTGCTAATATTGCTAATATTGTTATTAGCACCATTTGGTATTTTTAATGTTGGTGTTCCAGCTGTATTTCCATTTGTATTAATTACTACTGGACTTGCTGGGTCATTTTCATCTCTTGGAAGTACTGACTCGTAAATTGGCTCAGTATTGTCTTCAGATGAGTCACTTAATACAGAAGTAGATACTGGTATGTTTGAAGTGACAACAGGCTCAACACCAACACCATTATTTGTAGGCAATGGTAATGCTGATGGTAGTGGTGGTGGCGGTGGTGGTGGAGGTGGTTCTGTTGGTTCTGGTAAACTTGGTTGGCCTAATTTAACATTTCCATTTCTTATATTACCATCAGATGAATTTAAATTTGACATTTTTGAATCAGATTTTGCAATCATTTCCATTTCCATTTGTATAACTGTTTCTAATTCAGCATCAAGATCAGTAACAAGTTCATCCATACGTTCACCAATTTCTTCAATTATTTGATGACTCTTTGTTGACTGTACATCGGATAAAAATGAAAATAAATTATCCAAATCAACTGATTGTATTTCTGTTGTTGCCATTTTTGAATTTAATTGTTCTGCCATTTGTGAAAGTGCAGCCATTTCTTCTTGTGCTTTTCTGTAATATTAAAATAAATAATTATTAAAATTTATTATTGCATACATTATTAAAAAGAGCAAAATAAGCAGCAAATAAAATTAACAAAAATATTGTACATAATTGTTGGCCAGCAGTATGTCATTTAAAAAAAAAAAAAAAAAAAAAAAAAACAACTTACCCAGATTCCATTCCAACAATACCATTGTATTGAGTGCTACAAATTTATACACAATATATATTTTCTCAACTACTACCTTATTAATAAAACTTTTATTTAGAAATAACAACTTTAACATAAATAAAATACCTTTGACTATCTTCAAGTGCTTTTTTATCTTCCATTAATTTACGTTCTTCTTCAATACGTTCACGTTTACGCATTTCTTCATCAACTCTTCTCATTTCACGTAGCGCAGCAGCAACTTCACGTGCAAATACACCACGTAAATGTGATTGTATAACAATAGCTGCACGTCTTTTTTTAATAAACATAATACGTAATTTCCAACCACGATATGCATGTTGTACTTTTAATGCAGCATCACGTATTTGTTTATATTGTTTTCTGGCAACATATGCTTTCCATATTTTTTGTATAATAATAGCATTTGTTGTAACCATACGATTACGTGAATCTTCAAATGGTTCATGTACATAACTTCTTAAAAAAACTTTAGTACGTCCAATTTGCCATTCAGTATCAGGTATACCCTGACTACGAATTAAACATCTTGTTGCTTCACGATCATCTTTTGGTAGCATTGTACGTCCCTTAACAAGACAACGATATCTAGCAACAAATTCACTAAATGGCATGTGAATTGGAAATCCTTCTTTTCTTATTCTAATAATATCAAGCATTCCTAAATATTTTAATTGATCAAGTACCAATTTTTCATCATAATTATCTGGTATTTTTTGCATATTTGGTTTAATACAACGTGCATACCATGGTGTTGTACCTTGTAATACATCAACTAGTGCTTGTAATTGATATCTAAATGAATCACATAATGTTGGTTTACCTTTTGTTGTTCCACGTGACATTGTTGTCATATTACCAGATGCTCTTGCAACAGTACAACTAAGTAAATCTTGATAAACAGTTATTTCTTGTACAAATTCATTTGTACTTCTTGACATAAAATCAAAAAATACATCTTGTTGTACATCACGATTTTTTTCAACAAAACCAGCAACAGTATATGTCACACAACCAGCATAATGTTTAACACCAAATTCTTTTTCCCATTTTCTACGATCATCACCTTTAACATAACACAAATGTCCATCAAATTCAGCATGTAAATTTGTTAAATATGCTAAATCAGAACCTTTTGGCATATGACATTGTTCAGTTAATAATTTAAGTACACATCTTGGTGGTTTTTCAATTAATTCAAGACACAATGTATTATCAGTAAATGTTATATGTGAATATTGTATTTCTTCTTGTCTATATAATTCTTGTTCAATTGCAAATACATAATGATTAAAAAATTTATGTAATTTTTCATTTGTATAATTAATACATAATTGTTCAAAGCTATTGACTGCAAAATTTTCAAAACCAAATATATCAAGAACACCAAGAAATCTTGATATATCTTGTCCTGGATTTGTGCAATTATTAATATGATTTATAAGCCATACAAATGTACGTGAATATAATGCTTTTGCCATTGCATGACGATTTTCTCTTGCCTCTTGTACCTTCAATGGTATTTCCGTAATATTACCACGTACATTTATTTGTCGTACCAATACAACACGTGTTAAATCATCAATATTTAAACCCAGCAATGGTGCTATTTTTTCAATAATTTCAATGTCTTTATTTGTCAACTGACAACGTTCACCGTCAATGTCATCAAAACATAAATTACCAAGCCATAATATTGCTGATAATACACGATAAATACCCTCACACATTTCTGATGGTACTTGAAGTACATTAAATGCCAATCTTAATGCATCTAGTTTTTTATTTTCAGATATACCATCAATTTTAATACAACCAGATTGATTTAAATATTTGTAATTGTCAGCTGATACTAATTTATATTGTTCAGCAAATTCTTTGTCACGTATACCACCCTCAACAAGTTGATAAAATACATGATAATTACGTTCACCAGGACTTTGAAATGTTATTCTTGATTGTTCAAGTAAATAATCTTGTATAATACAACCTTTTATCATCCATTTACTGTCGAAACACACTTGCATAAATTTACCAAAACGTGAACTGTTGTCATTTCTTACTGTTTTTGCATTACCTACAAATAAAAAAGCAACATTATAAATATTATATATTAATATAATTTAATATTAAAACATACCAAAAGCTTCAAGTATTGTATTTGCTTCAAGAATTTGTTGTTCAACCCAAGTATCAACATTACTCGTTACCGAGCATAAATATTGTAATATAAATTTTGTTGTTTCAGTTTTACCAGCACCAGATTCACCAGATATAACACAACTCTGATTAGTTCCAGTATTTTCAAGTGAACGATATGCTGCCTCAGCAAGAGCAAATACATGAGGCTCCAATGCACCCATTTTTTGTCCATGATAACGTTGAACATGTTCCTTTAAATAAAAATAAAAATAAATAATGAATTGCTCTTATAATAAATAATATAAAAAAAATATTTATCCTATAATTTATTAATTGTTGATGGCATTTATTGCTGAGGCCAATATCCCCATGATTTTTTTTTTATTTTGCTCCATTTACATTCTAGGCCAGCAACCCTTTTTGCGCTTGTCAACCCGATTCAATGACCAACATGACAATGATGGCACAGAAAAAGCATAATAATATTTTTCCATAGCGTTAGATAATTATAAATAAAATTATCATCATCATCATCAAATTTTTTTGCTACATAAAAGTCAATGTGCGCTACACATTACGATCAATACACGTAGGAGCGCGCATAAGAACATTCGCCGCACCTTCAACCCTCTGTGCCTCCTTTTTTTTTTTAACTTTTATTTTCTATTATTTTTCTAAAAAAAAAAAACAAGCCTTTCTTCCTGCATTAAAATACTAATCATATTATTTTTATACAGCTATCACGAGTATAAAAAAAAAAAAAAAAAAATCATTTATTTATAACTGAGATAAATGACATTAAAATAATTAATTGATTAATGTAATTATAATTAAAAAAAAAAAAAAAAAATGTACATGTGCATAAAGATAAAGCTAATTGGTAATAATAAATTATTATTGTTTAATTTTGGTTATTTTTATCATGAGAGTAATATTAAAAATAGATAAATGATTTCGTTTCGTCTTTGATCTTTTTATGGAACAAGCAAGAAACCAACCAACCAGCCAACCAACCCCAAGGCCTTCAAGGGTCAGATCTCGGTCATGTCACTCGGATTTCTCTTGGGGTCATAGCACTTACACTCGTGACACTAAATCCTCTTCAAGAAAAAAATTATTAATCAAGTAGCTATTGTCAACAAAATGTATCACATTGTATTTACAATATTATTTTTAACAACAAATTAATCACAAATTTTAAATTTTTAAAATAAACTTTGACCTAAAAATAAAACTCATTTGTGTTTTTTATTTTTATCATCATTTAATTGATAAATAAATTTTGCATTTTTAATTGACCTAAATAATATAATAATATTTTAATTAAAAAACATTATTATTGATTTTTTTTCTTTAAAAGATTCATGAGGATAACAATACGTGCTCGATGTAACGGAACATGATTATCTGTATTCAGTTGAGGTAGTTCCGGTGGATAAATACCAGCAACAACAACGACACAACATGACGCCAATATTTTTATATATTATTTATTAAATATATATTAACATTTAAACAATAAAAAATTAATTACCATTGTGTAAGCATCAACTTCCTTGTAAGGATTAACAGCAACGAGAATTGAACCAGTGTATGTCTATTTGTTAAAAATAATTAAGTCAAGAAATTTATTTATTACCAAGTTTTGATGAAAAAAAAAAAAATGACGTCAATATGTTGAAGCAATAAAAATCCTGAGGCATTTTTTTTTTTTTTGTTAAAAGTGTTACATGTGAAATTAACATCATGTGCTAGCGTCATTTGAATGCTCAAACGATCAGGGACACACCAGTGACTCATCAGCATCACCACCCAATTTTTTACAAACGTCATAGACCCTATGTAATATTATTATTATGAATTTATATTTATAACACCCCAATATCACCCCACTGAGTTGAAATATTGCAATGTATATACATACTGTGTAACATTGAAAAAAAAAAATATATAAATTGATTTTTTGGGGATATTTGATTTAAAATATCGGATGTAGCTAAGGAAATTTAATGTAAATGATAGATGAGAATATCAGGATTATTGATGATATATTTTTAAAATTTTTTAATTTAGTGTTATGTGTTGGGGAGGAGCTTGTAGCCGGTAATATGGGATAATTCAATAATAACCACGAGATAATAATTATGTAAATAATATTCATTAAAAAAATAAATATATAAATTTGGGATAATGTAAAGAAAATGTGGCAATGTGTGATACATCATGATGTTGTTGATGATAATCATTATCATCATCTAGCACTGGGGAGAAAAAAAATACCAGCTGACTGTGTCAAAAGATAATAAACATGTTTCCATGGTAACTACAAGAGCCAGCAGAAACAGCAGCTCTTAAAAAAATACAGAGTCTATAACTGGGTGGTGATAATGATGATGAAGATGATGAAGATGAGGATGTATTCTTAACAACAAAAATAATATTATATTTATCAAAAGGATACGTATATTTGATCTCGAGAGTAACGAACTTGAAGATTTTGATTTATTCCAATTTCGTCAATGTCACTTATGACAGTCATATCTGGAACACCAGACTCCGGCCTGGAGCCTGAAACAAAGATAATAATTATTTAAGTACATAAACTATATGACCATGACAATGTCTATCTTAATAAATTTATTTATAATTTTTTTAACACACACACACGCAGGTGTACCAAAAAATATATTCGCACAAATAATAATGATAAATCTGCACCTGCTGAACCCAATTGTCCAGCTCTCTCCCTCTCAAGTTTTCTTGAGGTCTGGATAAATAAAATATACCCTCGACAGCTGCTACCAATCTGCCACACAATATTCAATTCATTTTTTTTTTTTTTTTTTTACGCAGATTTTTTTTAAACCATAATAATTTTATTCGAAAAAAAAAAAATGTATTTTTGTTATTTTTGCTATTTTAGTCAAATAAATATTCAATTATTATTATTATTAATAATTAATAATCAAATATTATTTATTTCATTCAAAAGTATTTATTTTTTTTTATTTTTATCACATCCGTTTCCGTACTTTGACTTGACGCATAAATTAAAATTTGTAATGATATTTTTCTTGAAAATTTTTCTAATGAAATGAAAAAAAAAATTTCTAGTTAAAATAATATTTCATATGGATAAATAAAAATCATAGTGAATAACAGTAGCAACAATGAATAGAAAAAAATTTTTTAAATGAAAAAAAAATATATACAAAGTCACATTGTGTAAAATAAAACTTTTTTTTTTAATTTTCAAATATGTGTGCTAGTAGAAAAAAATACCACTACAACAATAAACAATAATAACAATGATAACAACAATAACAAAAACAACAACAATAGTATATTTCATGTGTCACCACAACCCTTTTTTTGCATTCAACCACCTAGAATATTATGTCACACTGCAATTCACCCCAGCAGTTACACCCTCGTTTTTAAATTTATTTTTTTTTTTGTTTTTCTTTATCATACTAGAACAAAGTGCAGTACTAGAAATAAGTACACATTATATACATATATATATTAAATTTTTTTACATTTATATATAATTAATCTAAAAAAAAAAAATATATTATTATTATTATCAACAATAAATAGGCCAGACAATGATTTCGAAATAATTTTTTTTCTATTAGTCATTTTTCTAATGACAGTACTTTTTTTTTTATTTCAATGCTGAGTGTCATTAAAAATATATAGCATGTTTTTTATTGTTAAATAGTAATTAGCCATGTTTATAGTACATGCAACAATGACATTTGTTTTTATTATATATATTTAAAGCATGTTATTTTGATAAATTAATATCTTGTGTCATGTTTCTCAAGTGTGGCATGGCATATACAGACGAAATATTTTTTAATGGAAATTCCAAAAGTGAGCAATCGAAAAGAGAAATATCCTGTCATATGACTCATCCTTATAAAATTTAATATTACATCTCTCAGGTATTTTAAAAATTTTATAAATCTTATTCATCCCTTGGAAAATAAAAAAAATATAAAAAAAAATACAACGAGAATGTAAATTTAAAATGCAAAAATGTGTATAATGTAATTTAAATTTTAAATTGCAAAGACATTTTTTTTTTATTTTTTAATATATTAATTATGTTTAAGAATTAAAAATATAAATTATTTATTATATGGCATGCGTATTGGTGCAAACTCCACCCTTGTAAATTGTAATCGACTCGGGCGTATTCCACCCTTAATAAAAACATTAAAACATGCTGCAAATTTATCGAAATAAATGATGAAAAAATAATTTAAATAAATTCTCTACAATAAATAGTAAAAATATTATTAATAAATAACAGCTAAGCTAAGCTATTATTATTATAAATATTTAATTTTTAAAAAATAAAACTCACCCTGAGTAAAATGCTTGGCAACCATGGTGGAAAAAAGGGAAATGATTGTGTCAAAAAATAAAAAAAAGATCTCCTTCTAATACAAAAAAAAAACACCAACAAAAAACTCAAATAAATTTTATCAATAAATTAAATAATCATCACTTGCACTTGATAATAAAACACTTGATAATAATAATCACATTGTTTATTGTTATAACACTAGATGATAATTTTTATTATTAAAAAATAAATAATAATAATAAATGTAACAACACGCGGGAAATTTTTTTATTATAATTTAATAAATTGATTGTTAAATTGTGTAACTGCATTTCTTTTATTATTAATAATAACTACTTGTTGTTGTTGTTATTGTTTATAAATAAATTTCAATTATAAAAATGCATGTTATGTATTGAATAATGAGTAATGCAACTCGAATCTCAATGCAACTGTGGCTGGCAATGGCCTGCTGTTGACTGGAGCAGACTGGAGCGACAGCGACAGCGACTGCTCCGCGACTCGTACATTTATTTTTTAATGTTTTTTAAGACCAACCAACCAACCAACTTTGGGTGACAAGCAGGGCCGAGTAGGGTGACAAGCAGTGAGAGAGAGATAATAATATAGAATTGTTATACGCATGCGTATGTCATATTACATTTAAAAAAAAAAAAATTTATATATTATTATTTTGAAAATTAAAAAAATTTTTTAAAATAATAACAATGATAACAATATTAGTAATAATGGTTTGGATTAACAAAAAATAGGCCATCAGGGATTCTAACCAGAGTCGAACTGGCGGCCTCCTGCGGGCACCTGAGGGTAAGGCCGACGTGATAGCCTCTCCAGTGCTCTCCAGTCTCCACTGTCCTCCATACCACGGAATCTACTTGTTTGAATTGTCCTTTAATCAAGAAGACTAGACATACTAAGGCTTTAATTACACATAGACGTACTAGCTATTTTAACTACGTGACGTGACTGTATCGACAAGGACAAAAGCTCATCGGTTTCTCTCTCGGCGACACTTTTGAGTTTTGACGCTAGAGCTCGCATTCCAGTTTTATAATTTATTATTGTATTTCTGTATATATTTTTCTGTCATTTCACTGGTTAAATTGTACATATAAAAAAATATAATTGTGCTAAAAAGAAATTTATCAGTTTAAAAACGAATATTAATTAATATAATTATGTCAGTACATGCAAGACCTGGCCAGGGTTCGGTTAAACATATAATGGCAAAACAAGAATATGTTACTGATAGTCTGGAAACTTGTGAATTTACTTATGAATGGACAATTAAAAACTTCAGTCAGTATAAAAGGGGAATAATTGAATCATCAAATTTTTCATCTAATTTTTCTGATTTTAACGATGTATGGATTTTGAAAATAGATCCATTTAAAGGCTTCGAAGAACGAATCGAGGGTTTCCCGATATATTGTGTATCCATACAGTTAAAACTTCAATCATTCTCTTCTACTTCACCATTATTTACAAAATGTAAGATATCAATTCATCCTGACATTGTAAAAGATGAAGAATACGAGTTTGATAAGTTTCCAAAAGAAAGTGAATGGATAAATTGTATTTCAAGACCAGATTTGTCAAAGTATTCTGGTAAATATTTACTAAATGATGAACTTAAAATTTCTTGTACTATGACAATAACTAAAGAACGAAAAAATAATTCTCCTGTAATGTCAACATTTATTGCAACACCACAATTGGGTGCAGACTTGAAAAAACTTTTGTTAAATGAACAATCAGCTGATGTCATCATTAAAGTGGGACAACAATCATTTCGTGTTATCAAAGGAATTCTTGCAGCACGTAGTCCTGTTTTTGCTGCAATGTTTAATCATGAACAATTCAAAGAAAATAAAAATGGTGAGGTCGTCATTGAAGATATTGAAGAAGATGTTTTTAATGAATTTTTACATTATATTTATACTGATGAATCAAAAAATGTTAACAAAATGCCAATGGAATTATTTGAAGTAGCTGAAAAATATCAGGTTGATGGCCTTAGAAATATATGTGAAGAAGTAATATGCGGAACAATAAACTCTAATAACGTTTCAAGTATACTTATTTTTTCTGACAAATACAATGCTGAAAAATTGAATAAAAAATGTTTGGAATTTATAAAAACAAATTTACAAGCTGTTTTGTCAAAGGAAGCATTTCAAGTTAACAAAAAAAAGCACCCTGAAGTTTTTGTAAATGTTCTCGAGCAGTTGCTCTTGCTAGTGTCAACTGATTTAAATTCATCAAAAAAGGCTCCCACTCAAATAAGTCGATTTTGTACTCCTGGCAAGAAGGCTAGAGAAGTCTCTAGTCTTCTTGACGACTCCTGGTAATGCTAATTTTTAATAATTGTTTAAGGCATGTCCAACGCCTTGGCCAACTTGAATATAGAGTGAGACTGGCAGAAGAGATCACGACAATTACGTGGCTGTGTGACCACACATGCAACTTCTTCTGTCAGTTTGACTCTATGTTTGAACTATGCCAATAATTATACGTCAAAATTCCTATTTTTTGCGTCTATTTTTATTTATTAAAAAAAATCCACCGACAAAACTTTTTTCATATACGGCTCAAAATTTTCGTCTTTTTTCATTTTATAATATATCAGTTTTTCGAAATAGTCTCTGTATTTTTTCATATAGTTTCTAACCAGGTTTGTGTGAAGTGTACTCGGCTGGCCATAAGATTCTATGTATAACCTCCTTGAAAAATGTCAACTTTATTAATTAATTAAAAAAAAACCACCGACAAAAAAATTATAAAAAAATTAGGGATTGTGTATTATTACATAAATAAACTACTGTCAAAATTTAAAAAACTTCTTTGTATTTTTATTCCTTAATATGTTTTGTTTATTTATATTGTTATTATTGTTGTATAAATATAATAGCAGGCAGACGCAGTAGACAGCTACAAGTACAAACAAATGCCAGAGAGATCACTAGCTACTTGATGATGAAATCGAAATCGAAATAAAAAATAATTTAATTTATTGATAATTTGAAAGGTTTTAAGTAATAAATGAAATTAATTTTAAGTACAAATTTTATTTATTTATTTATGAAGATACTTCAAAATTGATATTGACAAAATATTATAATAATAATTAATTTAAATTAATAAATATTCTCTTGCGAGGAGAAAAAAATTTATCATTTTTTTTTCTTTTGTTTATCATCCAGGAATGACTTTAATAATTTTTAAAATTTAAATGCATTCCAAATCCTCGCAAGTATTATTTTATTAATAAAATTTTTTTTATTTTTAGCAGTCAAGTTTATTCTTTGTTTATATTCATTTTTATTCTCGTTTTTTTTTTTTTTCAATCAATCCGTCCTCTGACTTGCTTTCATTATTAAATAATACAAAAATCCTTTTTTTTTTTTTTTTTTTTTCGTTCAAATAAGCTAGTCAGTCTATTGTCATTCATCTTATTGTCGTTTTTATTTTTATTATTTTAAATTTAATTATTGACGTGCCATTTTATAACATTAAAAAAAAAAAAAAAATTAATTAAATTTACAATTGCTTTTGAATTTATCATTTTATCTAATGGCTATTAATTAATTTCCATCTAAATTTTTTTTTCAATCAACTCTTTCGAGATGATTCTTCATTTTGCTAATACATTTTTTTTTTTAATTTTTTAAATGAAAATAATGATTATTATGTGAGAAAGAAAAAAAAATGTAGATAAAAATCAGGATGAAATTAAGAAGCATAAGTTTCACGAAATCTACGCTGAAGATGATGATAAGCATTTAAGACACCACGTTTTTTTTTTTGCATACGACAAATAACTGGTTCCTCAATTGGAATTGGGATTTTAATGTCAAGTGGATCAATGACGACATTTTCATCAGGATAAACAAAGAAACCAATTGAATGACGACCTCGACGACAATTTTCTGGCACAACAACACGATGTTTCAATGGTGACAATTTTTGACTGGTCCACTTGGCTAAACATTCACCAGAATTAACAAGTATTGCACCTGGTAAATGGCCAACATGACCCCAACGTTGACTGTGTGGTGCTTGAATCTCAAGTCCACCCTCAGCATCCTAGGAAAAAAGAAACACATATATTAATAAATACCAAATGACAATTTAAATAAACAAAAATAGTATTTTCTTAATTAATAACAGTCATAATATTTTGATAAATATATTTATGACATACCACCAATATTCATTTATGTGCAACCAATCAAGGCTGCCGGAAATAAAATTAAATATGATTAATAATTTTTTAAATATAAATAAATATTTATTTACCTGTGCAAAAAGTGTAAAGGTACCAATGTCACAACAAGGTCCATATTTAGTTGATCCTTTATCAAGGCAAGATGGTGGATAATACATCATTCTCAATGCAGATTCATTGCCTTCATCCAATATATTTGCATGTTTGTTGACGAAATAATCTGGTGGTTGATCAATTCCAATTGACAAAGCCTGTTTACATTAATAATTTTGATTATATATTTTGTTATTTAATTTAAATAAACAATAATAGTAATTTAAAATTACATACGGTAAGAAGCATTGCTGATAGTTGTTTAAAATCACGAGTTAGTTCGTTAACAGCAACTCTAAAACTTGGTACATCTTCATCTGGTAGAGCATCATCAATACTTGTTACAATAAATTCATGTCGTGATTCTTTTTCTTCACTGCTGTATCTATAATTATCATCATCAAAAATAATTAATTATATTTTATATTCAAGTTTTTAAATGAAGTATAAATTAGGCAAACTTACTGATCAGCTTCTGGCAATATGTAGCCATGATCACAAGGTGGTACACGTTCAAATTTGGCACGTGATTCTTTTGGAAGTTCACAAAATGTATCAAATGCTCTGTATGCTGCTTTTATCTGTAATTAATAATGAAAATAATTATTTAACAAGCTTGTAGATGATGCTGATGATGTAATCATTGATCAAAATAAATAACAACAACAACAACAACTGTAGGTCAAGTAATTTAATTTCGTTTAGGTAGTTATCATCATCATCATGTAATAAGACAAATAAATAAAAATTAGCTTACTTTGCATTCTGGAATTCCATGGTTGACAAGAAATGCAGCTCCCTTTTCAGAAAGAGCTCGTACAAGTTTACTAGCAACTTGTTTCAACACTCCTTTTTGGGGACATCTTTCAGTGCCTGAAAATAAAAATTTATATTTAATAATAATCAACAACAATTGAACAAATTAAATAAATAAAAAAGTTATTATTATTATTATTATTGAAATAAGTGGTTGAATAGAAGCACGCTTTGGACTCAAGTACTTTTATTCAGTTCAATTGAGTTGAATTTAAATGATGACAATCGAGACGCGTTATGATACCATTCGTTATATTTCCAACGATTATATGATAAAAAATATAAAATTCATCATCACGAGACTGTCGTATCATTTCAAGAATTTTATATAAAAAAAATAATTAAACTGCTACTATTTAATCATAAACAATCAATATATTTATTTTTAAAACTTTCAAGTTTTATTATTTATCTCATTTCCAAGTAAATTTTTATCTCGAACTTTGGATTATTGATTAATATTAAAATAAGGTGTATATTTCCATTTGAAATATAACACATTTTAAAATAACAATATAATATTATTTTCAAGTTAATTATTTTTTTTAAATGAACAAAAAATAATGTGTATAGACAATTAAATTTAATAACCTTTGTAACAAATTATCGTCACATTTATTTAAACAATATATTTTTCGAAATTATATTTTAATTATTATTATTATCGACACAATGTGTGTCTGTTTTTTATTTTATTAAAATAAATATTATTTTATAATACGTATACACATGAATATTTTTTTAATTAAATGATAAAATTTTGGCCTTGATATGACCTTGTCTGTGGTAGAAAAATAAAAAAAAATTTTTTAAAAAATAAAGAAGAAGAACAAGTAGAAGCGATGACCGACCTTGAGTAAAGCCCATGAGTACAAATGTGCATTGAAATTTAAAAAAACTACATAACTATATAATCATCATTATCATCATCATCATCATCATCATCATCTTGATTCATGCATGCATGAAAAAACAAAAAAATAAAAAACCGACAAGTATTATTATTTTTAAAATAAAAATATATTTAATGAAAATTAATTAAACAATAATGATTATACCAAGGTTTTTTTTGCTACAAAAGACATTGATGACTAATTATTTTATTTATTTATTTATTTGTACAACAATGTCGTTATATTTATTGTTTTTTTATTTGTAAATTAAAGATAGTTGAAAAAGTCATACGTGAAGACAATGACGAACAACAACAGCATTTCATTATTTATTTATTTAAATGATAAGACCAAGTAGTCAATTTTTCAATGACGTCACTAGCGGAAGTATCATCAACAATAACTGTGCCATGATCATCATGATAATGACAAACTGATATAATAATAGAAATATTATTTCGAAAGGTAACATATATTTTTTTATTTTTTATTTCGTTTGTTATCTTTTGTTTAATTTTATTTTTTTATTATTTATTTTAAAATATTGTTTAATATTATTCGTGGAAATATAATTTTTTGTGGAAAATATTATTTAGATTATTAGCTTTAATTATGATGGTCATACATGTACATCAAACATGTATATAAATGTAATCTAACTATTTAAAAAAAAAATGAAATAGAAAAAAAAATGTTGTCTTGGTTTCTAAAACTTTCGCTTGTCCCTGAAAGTGATTGTTGTCAAGGAGGATATTTATTTATTATTATAAATTTATAAACAATAACTACATAATAATAAATATTTAAAAAATTAATTTTCCTTATTTTTTTTTTAAATATTATTTATGTTTTTTATAATCGAAATACATGCATGATTTTATCGAAAAAGTAAAAATTTATTTTTATAAAAAATTAACATCCATATGATGATGACTGAATCAATATTAAAAATAATAATAAATAAATAAAGAAAGAATAATTAATTATCAAAAAAAAGGATAATAAAAATTTTTAAAAAATTTAATAAATGTTGTTATGTGTTTTTATATATAAATGAGTTATAAAATGTATCACGAGGTAGACAGCTGATCACATTATTTTATGGATACACACACACACACATAATAAATAATATAATATACCTGTGAACATTCTTTTTTCAGGGACAATGAAAAAAAAAATTACATCTATTTACCAAGTGTAATAATAATTATAATATTAATGAGTCAGTCAAACTCAAATGTACGTAATAAAACAAAAAAAAAATATAATCATTTTTCGTACTCCACGTGTTGTTGATAATAAAAAATAAAAAAAAAAATTAAATAATAATAATATTTAACAATTATTATCAATAATTAAATAAACGATAATTTTCATGTAAATATTTAAATGTTTTATAATGTGTGTAATTGTGATTTTTATTTTCGAAATTTTTTTCATTTTCGGAGTAAATTTTGTATTTCGATTCGAAATTATAAATTAAATAATAATAATAATAATTTTTTAGGATCATTTATTTAATTTAGAAATTTAATTGTATAAGGAAAAAATTTTTAATAAATTTTTTAAACCAGATATAATTTTTTTTGTTTTTTAAGTGAATGCAATTTTTTTTTTTTTTTCACTTGGATCATAAAAATGTATCAAATTTCAATAAAAATAAGCTACTTAATATTTATTAGTTTTATTTGTTTATTTTAAATATTTAAAATACAATTTTGCGGTTTCGATAATATACACATGTAATGATTATTATTATTTAGTATGTCTACGTATATAAAGTGATATTGGCAGTCTGCCCGGTGCCACCTCTAAAATCAACTCTCGATATTGCCCACTTTTTTTTAATTAATCAATTAATTTTATTTTTTTTTTTCATTCAATCCACCCATAAACTACATTTCTTTTTTATCTAACTGCGAGAAATTTTTAAATATCTTTATGTATTTTTTTGTCTAATTATTTGTGAGCTATTTATTGAGTGAGTGACTAAATATTTCTGGGTAAATGAGAACATGAACTCTGGAGCAGTGTCAAATGTACAAAATTATCTTAGAAATAAAAAAAAAAAAAAATTAAAAGAAATAAATAAATAAATAAAAATAAATTAGAGAGAGGGAGAGATATTGGTCTAAGCAAAAATAGAATTTATTAATAAAAATAAAACTAAATTTCATATCAGAATATTTTGTCGTCTTCTAATTTTATAATTTTTCATTAAAATAATATTATAGACAAGATAAATGTACAGTCATTCAATTGTACAATTTATGTCATTGTTTAAAAATGACAATAATAATAATTAAATGATGTGTAATTCGAGAAAATTAGAGTCAATATGCATACTTGAAAATTAAAATTGAGCCGACAATTTTGTTTTTTTTATTTTTCATTTTCAAAAGAAGATGATGATGATGACGATAACAATAATAATATTTATAGGTATATTATAGTTTTTTGTTTTATTATATTTGTATTATTATTGTTAATAATAATTGGTAAATAAATATTGTTGCAACTTACCCATGTGGCCAAGATCAATTATTGGAATTTCACATTTGCTGACAAGAGTATCACGACGCTCAGAGAGAATCGTTGGTGGACCACAGCAACTCATTTTTATCAATTAATTAATTAATTATTTAAATAAATAAATTAATAAAAAATGTATTTTTAATTATTTTAAAATAGCCTGGTTGATTTTTTTTTTTTTTTTTCCTTTTTGCTATTTGTTTTTTTAGGCCAATGGCTTCTTTTTTTTTCTTTAATTTTTCTCTCTTTTTTTCCTCCTTTTATTTCAAGTTTTATTTTTTTTTACAAATGCAAACACTAAATATATACAGAATACAACAACCATATGTATGAGTAATTTGTCATTATCATGAAATACTATTATATATATTATTTTATATTTTTTTAAACTTCCCAATTGTATTTGCGTTTAAAATTTATTTCCAACAGACAAATAAATTGAGTTAAAATTTTTGATAAATAATTTATAATATCAACTGATGACAATTATTGATGAATGATAAAATTTTAATTGATAAATAAAATGATTAAAAAAAAAGAAAAAAAAATACACCAATGGTCACAATACTCGTTTTTTTGCTATTGGCACAAAAAATATCCATGAAAATATCATATTTTTGTATATTTTTACCACGTTTTTCACTCTCACGCACAGCTATTATTATTATTTTAAATTTTCTCAAAAATATATAATATGTATTAGTATGTGCAAAAAAAACACAATACCCCAACACACACACACACACAGTCAAATAAAGTATTGCTTCACTCAACAAAACAACACAAACAGAAAAAGTAACCGACTGGATATGAAAAACTGGAAATTCCAAGTACAAGAAGGAACGTTTTAATCTGTGTGTGTGTTAATTTAAATATGCGTGCGTGTGTGTGTAAAATATTTTAATGATTAATGAAATAATATATTTTTCAAATATTAATATGTATTAATTAATTAAAATATCAAAGGATGCTAACGGTAGCCGTAAGAAGAGGAATATAATTTATTGTGATTATGTGGCTGAATGTAATGTAATGTAACGTGGCTTCTTGATATTTGTTGGCACATGCTATACTTTTAAACACAAATTAAAAAGACAAAAAAAAATATATAGCCAAATGAATTTTGTAGTTGACACAATAAGAATTAAAACACAACTGAACAAGCGAGCAAAAAGGCAACCAAGGCAAAGCACAGCAAAGCAGCAGCAGAGGCAAGCAGAGGCAGCAGCAAAGGCGGTGGTGGTGAATGATGTTTGTTATTATTATGCCTGGTTGGCTGGCATGTCTATCTCCATGGAAAAGGAGCAAAAGAGAGAGAGAGAGAGGCTGATAAGGGGAACACACAAGAGAGAGTGTCAACCGAAAGTTTATTTACGAATACTTACGAAATTAACCGAGCCATAAACATTTAAAAATTTCATTTCATTTTTTTTTTATTTCTCTTTTTTTGCAATTGATGATGGTGATGGTGGTGATGGACCAGTTGGTTACTTGGTAAATTTATGATATTTTGTTTTTTTTTTTTCTAGATTGTAGATTACTGATTACTGGAAAATTGAAATTAAAAGTCGTGTTGGTAAATAATAATTGTTTTATTTGTGTCGAGATGACGCAATGAAATACAATACTTGGATTTGAAAAAAAAAAAAAAAAAAGTATAATTGTTTGTTACGAGAAACAATAAAATTACTAGCCAGAAATTTAATTAATATATATATTTTTTTTTTATTAAATTACATTTATTAATGTATTATTTATAGTTTAAATAATTTTTTTTTTTTTTTTTTTGTTATTTTAAATACAGAAGAGAAATTTATTTATTTATTTTTTTTTTTGTCAAACATAGATAAAAATTTGTTTATTATTTTCCTTATTTAAATAATATAAATAAAAAAAAACCTTCAACTTGTACGACGTTATTTTTTTATCTTTTGATAAAAAATAAATTTTATTGAAAAAAAAAAAAAAACGATGTATATCTACAAGCCACAATGTATTTACAATAAAATAAAAAAAATAAAAAAATGTATTTTAGATTCAAGTAAGTAAATAGAAAAAAAAAAAAGTCAGTCTTTGTTAATTGATAAATATTTCTACTCAAAATGATACTTGTAAATATTAAATTGTGATTTTTTTTTTCCATAAAACCACCAAGCCAAGTACGGTGAATTTTCAGTTAAATAAATACTTGATCTCATTGTTAAATTGAAAAATGCTCTGAACAAATGTGACCACCAATAACGACTTTGTAATAATTTTGTATGAACAAATATTTGTAAATTTAATAATATTTTACCAGCACGTGAAAGTGGTCCATCAATTTCAAGATGACGATAGTTATTTTTATTTTTATAATTTTTCAAAACAGATGATATTAAAAATTGATATGTAAATGCTTGATAGGCATGATTATTGATGAATGGATTTATACACCATATACCCTCAAGCATGGCTTTGCTCATCTCCTGAAAATCTTGACGATTTTTTCGCTTGGCAAGATGTGGCACAAATACATCTTCAAGTAGCTTTTTACATAATGATTTTGTTTCATCAATTGTTCCATTGCATAAATTAAATCTGTTGAATTAAATTGTTGATGATTTTGTTGGTTAAATTTTATATGTTATTTGTGATTAATTTATTACCTTTCTTCTGTTCCCAACATTTTTGCAATTACACGCCAAAAATGGAGCAGACCATCAAGATCATCATCACTCAATACAATACCAAGTGTTTTACCACAGAGTAAAGTGAAACCGATAAATCCAAATTGTGTTAATGCCATGTCCAGCTGATTTATTCTACCAATTCCAGCTTCATGGGATTTTTTTGATGCAACGCAGTGTTTTCTTCTGACATTTTTCAATGACTCGAAAAATCTGGAAATTATTTGTAATTATTTTTTAACAATTATCCAATGATTCATTTAAAATTTCATATGAAAATTTACTTAAATTTTCTAATTAATAATATTTTTTAAATAATTTTTTATCATTTGATTATTATTATTTTTAAATTTTTAAAAATTAATTGTAAAAATTTAAATTTCAACAAAATAAATTAATTAAAATTTAAAATAAAGAAATTTCGATTAATAATTTTTCTTTCAATATTTATACAGCAAAATCAAGTAATAATAATAGAAATTTAATATTATTTTTTTTTTAATTGAATATTATCTTACTCAAGATCTTGATTTGGTGATTTATTATACCAAATACACGTGTGTAAAATAGTTGCAGCATAACGACGAAATGCAGTACATGGTGTACCACTTTGTTTAGTAAATTTAATAATATCAACAATTGATGGAACAGCAAGAAGCATAAGTAGCCCAGATAACTTAGCAATCATCATTGTAAATATATTATTCTCAAAAACTTTCTGTCCACGACGAAATTTAACTGGATCAAAATAATCTGGTACTTTCATATTTGGTTCTTCAAAATCAGCAAATATATTTGGTCCTTCTTCCAGCATTAATTTAAATTTTGCTTCAATTCTATCAACACCATCAGCATCACCATCATTATTATTATTATTATTTAAATCTGTGAATAATATAAGTATTTTTTTTTTGTTAATCAATTGTTGTTGTGATCCAGATATAATCGAAACAAGTAAATTCGAAACGAGACATGAATGACCAAAGTAATGATATCAAATGCCATCGATAACTTGTAACACAAGCCACACACACAAATGAATATAAAATTGCTTTAACATCGTGTTCCATAACAAGTGTTAAAACGTGCCCAAAATTTATTTAGCAAATTCACTCAATTATTATTTTTTTTTTTTGTTAACATGGATAATATTTTAATTCCGACATTAATGTTTAATAAAAAAAAAAAAAAATCAAATCAAATATTTTTACATTCATTTAACAACATCAACAAATAATAATAAATAAAAAAAATATTCACTCGTGCATTTAATAGACAAAAGTAAGCCGAGGACATGAAATTTTTCCATCAGCTACTGTAATTATTTATACTTTCGCAAAATTATAAACTCCATAATAATAAATAATTTATTTATTTATGCAAAATTATATTTTTAAAATTTTTTTACTTGAAAATATTTAAGCTAAAATTAATTTTTAATCAATGATAAATAAATACAAACCGGTTTTCTCCATTATGATGAATTTATAATTTAAAAAAAATTAAAAAATTTACAAAATAATAGACTTTGGTCTTTTGATGATCACAAGAAGTCAAAAGATGAATTGAGGGTCTCCAGTAGATTCACGTATATTTATATTATTTCAAACTGAAAAAAAAAGAAAATAATATAACAAATATCTGCACAAAATTAATATAATTATATGACAAATCACATTAGCTAGACAAACTCACAATAAAGACTCTTGAAATAATGAGAATCACCAAGAAATCCTTGGTGTATTAATCTTCCCCCAAGTTTTTCATTAAAAAGTCTTTCAATATGACGATGATGATTTTAAAGAGGGGCGCATTTACAATAGTAAAATTGTCAAAATAAATATATAAATTATCAAGTCACATGTTCCATCACCATCACCATCACAATTTTTTTTTTTTTATCACTTTTTTAGCATTGATTATTATCATCAATTATTATTGAAAAATAAAATCCATTTTCTCATAAAGTGAGATTTAAAATTTCACTTTTTATATAAATTAAATTAAGTACATTTTCACTGTTATTAATAATTATTATTGTCATTTTGAAAGTTTATTATAAAGAAAGTTTTTTTTTTTTTTTTTAAATAATTTTTTAAGATTATTGCTATTGTCAAATGATTGATAAATGTATTTTGTATATTGGATTAAAATTGCAAAGGGAAACTGTTAATGATGATGATGATGCTGCTGATGTTGTTGTTGTTGTTGATGATGATGATGTTGTTGTTGATGATGTTGATGGAAAAGTATAGCTAAAAATGAAGCACAATTTTTCTATAAAGCCGAGGCGAAAGTCAAGTTATACTGGTCAAGGGAAAGCAGTGCTCTCCTATTTGTTTAACACTGGGACTTGAAATATTTTTCCAAATACCAAGACTACAGGTGAAAGTATATGCCATATAGCATGTCCTTGTTAATGTACCATATTATAAGATGGCCATCACGTGGCTTAAATCGTGTGAACTTTTGTGAACCACATCTCTCTTTTTAATATCCTCTTTTTGCCAAATTTATATCATTATTTCAAGATAATATTTTATTATCACTTTTATACACATATTTTTAATTAAATAAATTTTATTGTTGCTATTTTTTTTTAATTATTTTATTAATATGCACTTTCTATTTTTCTTTATATTAGAAAATTCAATTTTAATTGTTAATAATTAACCTAGATATTTTTTTTTTTAATGTAAAATTGCAAAATTCACAAAAATATATTTTTTATTTAAAAAAATTACATTTAAATTTGACTGAAAATTGGCGCTAAAATTTTTAGACCAATGAAAAGTCGCTATTTCATGTCGCCATGTTTAAAAATAAAATGGCTGGATTTATGAAAACTACCTTAATTTTTTGGGCTAAAAAAAAAAATAAAATAAAATAGACAATCAAATTTCGGGCGTTTTTTTTAAAATAAATAATATTTAATTATTATAGTTGTAATATTAATAACAACAATAACACAAGTAGTAATTAATAAACAATAAAAATAATAAATTTAAGTAAGAACTAATCAGTATTGCCATCCAGCATATAATTCATAGAACTATCTCATTGTTCAAGTAGGACATTGTTTTATTGTGATGAAAGAGAGAGAGACATGATGAACCATCATCATCACACCATTTTTATTTATTAAACAAAAAAAAAACATACATTTTTAATACAATAAATAACTTATTATTATTTTTTTAGTGATGCCAGTGTTTTAAATATATAACAACAATTTATATTAAATTTATTTTTATTTTGTTTATCAACAAATACTTGAACAATCTAAAAAATACATAATCCCTGAGTTTTTTTTTTTTTTTTTTTGTTTTAATATAATAAAATATATTGTTGGTGATATGGAGAGACATGTTACTAGAATAACAAAATTTATAATTAATTTATTACAATAAACAATGCATTTAGTTTGTAAATTGTATTTTTATAATTTATTTTGATATTTTTATATAAATTTAATTTTGAGATTAAAATTCTGGTAAGTAAATGAGTAAGCCAAAAAAAAAAAAGAGATATTTGGAGTGTTGCTATTCTTTAAATTAATATGAAAATTTAATTTTCATTACAGAGCAACAATAACAATGACAGAAAGTGGTCCACCAACGAGAAACAAGCGACTTGCTGCTCGTTTTTTTAAAAATCCACCACAACCACACATGTGTATACAAGATTATTTGCAGGTAAATATTTCATTAACAACAATAAAGCTAAATAAAGTTAATTGTAATTAATTGATATTTATAAATAATACGAAAACAGGGATCAGTTCAGCCATGCTATGTGAATGTATTGTCTTGGGATAAAATAACAACAGCAAATTGTCCATTTGATCAACTTCGTTTGTATGGTGGTATGAAAATAACTCCACCACGTACTGAAAAACCAATGACAACTGTTTTTTTTGTCATTGCTAATCCAGAAATATTACGAACAAATGGAAAAACAGCATCTGATCCAAAAGTAAATTATCATACTATATTAAATAATTGAAAATAAATTAATTTGTATTTTTTAATTTTGATTAAAGGAACAAGGAATGCTGATTGAATTGCTGCTTGATTTTATTGAAGCAATGAACAAGGGTGTTATATTTAAAAGACAATATAAAATACTTCCAGATATATTTATTATTGGTGAATTAAAACTCATATGGGAGTTGGTACAAAATGATCGTGCTAAAATGCAAAATGAATTACAGCAGCAATCACAACTTGATGATAGTAATCGTAAACCAGTACCACAGTATCCTCATTATCAAAATTATCAATCACATCAAGATTTTCAACAAAAACAACAACAGCAACAACAACAACAACATCATCATCTTCAACAAGTACAACAACAACAGCATCAACAAAATAACAATGAATCACTTGTAAAACCACCACAGTATCAAGCAAGCAATAGCCATTGGCAACAACACTATCAAGACAATCATGCTAATCAAGAATTTAATCCAAGTTATTATCATTCACTTTTGTCAATTGCTTCAAATAATAATCATCGTGATGATTGGCTATCAAAAGATCAAATTCCATCATCATCATCTGCTATTCCTGGTGGTGGTGGTGTTGTTGTCGCTGGTGGTAGTGGTCTTGTTGTTGATAAAAATCAACAACCAATTTTACAACAACAACAACCAAATCCTTGCATGTATCAGTATCAACAATTATCTGGACAAATATATTCTTATAATGTATCAAAAGTACATGCTAAACAAAATCCAAATCCACCAATGTCATTGCCAGTTGTTAATAATTGTGGACAAGTACAATACATGTCTTACAATCATTTTCATCCAGAAAATAATGTTTATGTTAAAGTACACAGAATGCAACAACCACAACAACCACAAATACAATTGGCACATGCACCACCACAAGTAAATTCAATGTCCATTGAAAATTTTTATAAAGATCAATCAAAAATGATTGCTCCAAATTATCATCACAATTTACAACAACAACATCAACATCAACAACAACAACAGCAAAGATCTCAACTTCCTGAAATGTCATGCAATGGTTCAATAGGATCTTTACCATCTTCATCTTCATCATCATCATCATCATCATCTAGCCAATCAAATAGTCCAATAAGATTACTTCAACGAAATGCTTCCTTAGAAAATCCAACATTATACAATAATACTAAAAAAATTCAAGTAACTGATCTTGATGAAGATGAGCCAAAAGATAATCCATCAACTAGTTGTAATAAAATTGACACAAATCACACAAATGCTGCTACTACTACTACTACTACTACTACATCATCAATTGACACTGGTTATTATGAAATAATAAAATTACCACAAAGTGAAAATTCAAATAATCAAATTGATAATCAACAAGTTAATAATGATATTAATAATCAAGGAAAAATGAGAATTTTAAAACGTAGTAAATCATTGAGTGATGATAAAAATGGTAATCGTGATATTAAAATAATGAAAAATTGTGGTGATAAATCTTCTGATGATGATGATGATAATAAAGAGAAATTAAATTATGATACTGAGCAAGATGATGATGATAATAAATGTCATGAATTTGTTAATCAGACTGAAATTAATAAAAATGGCTGTGCCATTAAAAATAATAATACAATTGATAATTTTGATAATAAACAATTGATAGGTACTAGTTGTGATGTTGCTAATTGTATTGTTGATAATAAATCATTAATAAATAAACCAGACAACAATAATGATGACAATGATGATAAATTAACAAATGCAATCGCACAAATGTCAATCAAAGACTGTACCACTAATGATGCCGGTGAGTTTCATGGTGTTATTTCGTGATAGCTTCAATCCCATGAAAAATATTTACTTTTTTTTTTTTTTTATTATTATTTTCTAAATATAAATAATTAACAAGTATATTATTTAATTATTTTAATTGGCATTTATGTATCAGTACATAATCACAGCCATTATTCAAAAATAAAAAAAAAATAATTTTCTTTTTATTATTCAATATTACTATCGAGTGACAAAAATCATTATTATTATTATTATATCGTTATATTAATAAGAATATTAATTTGAAAAAAAAAAATTTATTAATAAACAATAAAATTGTTTATAATTATTAAGAAAAAAATTGACGAAATAAAATTGAATGAAAAAAAAATAAAAAATAAAGTTTAATATTTTTAGCAAATAGCCGGGCTGTGAGAAAAAAATAATAAAATTTTACGTAATTTTTTCTTTTGTTTTAAGATAATATTTTCAAGAGGCTATCGCTAATATACAAAAAATTTAAAAAAATAATTTGATTATGATAGAAAAAGAATCACCATTTTAATACTGATTTTGTTCTTTTTTTTTTCTTTTATTAATTAAATTAATTATGAAATTTAATTCGATTGACATTAAGTAAAATGCTTTTTTTTTCTTTTTTCATTATATATTAAATTTACAATATTATTATTAATAATAAATTAATAGGCTTCAAGCTGTATGATAGCTCTGACAATATTTTTGTCTCTGCACGTAACTTTTTATTTTGCCTAATAAATAAATGTTATAAATTAATTGTACTTAAATTAATTTCCTCAGGAACGTATTGCCGTTTTAACACTGAGCCTGCTCAAAGAGGTTTTTAATTACAAAATTTTTTTTTTCTTTTTATTATTTTTTTGTTAATTTAAAATATCTTTTTTTTTCTTTTCTTTTTTTTTATTATGTATGACTAGAAATAACAAGCCAGGCAGTTATTATTATTTTTATTTTTTATTATTTACTATTTTCTTTTAGAAAAAAAATTTAATATTTAAGTCAACCACTTGTTTGATTGTTTTAATTTTTTTTTTTATTGTAATAACTAGAAAAACATATTATTATTAATAATATTAGGGGCAAAATTATTACAAGTTAAGCGTGCAGCACGTATGCAATAAATATGATTTTTATAATCGTTGAAAATTTAACATTCATTTATTCATTCATCCTGTTCCTTTTCATTTTTATTATTTCTATCTCTTTATATATTTGTAAAAAACATTAATCACGATTCGACTAGCACCACTGATAAAAAAAAAAAAAAAAATAGAGTAATTAAATTACTGTAATAACAAAAAAGTAAATAAATAAATAAATAAAATTAACATGGTTAGCATCACGCACACACACAACAAAGAACAAACTTGAAAAAAAAAAAGAAAAAAATTATTTGAACAATAATCAACAATATATATATATATAACATTTGAATAAAAGAAAAAAGTTTCTTGATATATATTATCATTTGTTAATTTTCCGTCTCATTTAAAATGATTTGTAGGCCATGATATCAAGCCACCTTCACCCTTGACTTGTGTGTGATGATAAATCTCCTGAGGTATTGAGACTGGACGGTTCAATCATCAATAATAAATTCATAATTAAATTTTAATTTGATAAATTATGTACGAAGTGATTTACCAAGTCTTTGATGATTTAATTGTGTACATTTACATTGTTCAATTGTTGCTGCATTTGAATGTACACGTGATGTTATTTGTGGCAATGAACCAAGTAAATTATTACCACGTAAAGTACCAGCAAATCCACTTTTACCCAAAAAACTATGAGCACAATTATATAATTTTGTTTGAAGTATTAATATATCATCAAGATCTTCCTCATTTGCTGATAATAAAAATTTTTGAAATAATCTATTTGGCACTGTTTTTGGTCTATCAACAGTATCAGCATATAATTCTGTTTCACGATTATATAAATGAAGAAAATCAGATAGCTGTTTGGCAGTTATTGCTGCTCGATCTTTATCACTTAGTTTACTACTTGGCAATGTAAATAAAAATGGTGTACGTAAATTTGATGATGATTGTTGTAAAAATTTCATAATAAGATCACAACAATTTGAATCAGCACTTGGTTGTGATATTTTACGTAGTATACATCCTAAATATAAACCAAATGCTTTTCTAGCTTCACCAGGACTAAGTTTATCACCTTGTTGCATCATTTTAGTAACTTGATCTTTGTATTTATGATTATCAACGTCAATATTTTCTTTACTATCACCACGATCTAAACTTTGTTTATGACCTCTAGCTAATGCACGTTCATATCTCTCATATCTATTAAACAAATAAACATATATATATTATATAAATAACTTGAAACAAATGAAAAATAATTAAATAAATTTACCTTGATAATTTATCTGTTGTTGATTGATCAGACATACGATTTGCTGCTGGAAATAATTGTTCATGTAGTATAAGATTTAAATTAGTATGACTTGTTTGTAATACACGACCAGGACCAAGTGGATCTGATGCAATTGGTATACCAGATATTGGATCTAAATATTGTGAATAAATTTCCCATGTTTTTGGACTTGGAAATATTCTAACAAAACCACCACGTCTTTCAAATTGTGCTTTTGCTGATGATACAATACGTTGTTGTTCACATGTTAATCCAGATCTCGTTGTTGTTTTACCAGTTTTTTTTTGTGTTAATATTTCAGCTGAATGTACACGTCTACAATTAATTAAACGTTTTGATAAATTAGCAAATGAATGATTGTTATTACGTTGTGAGTGTTGTGGTCGTAATATTGGATCAACAGCTGTTATACCAACGAGAGTTAATAAATCACTAATTAATGCTGATTTTAATCTAACATCAAGTGGTGAATCACAGCCTAATGATGGTGTTAAATTAACTTCAAGTAGCCATGGTTTAAGTGTATCATCAATGAGAATATCAAATCCATATAGCTCAAAACAACTATCTGGATGTTTGACAAATTGTTTAATACCAGATACAATACCAGATGCTGTTGCAATAATTGTTTTAATAATTAAATCTTCAATACGTCTCATAAGTAATTCAGTGTCTTGTCCAATTGATCTTAAATGACGTAATAATGCTGATAATGTCCATTTATGTCCAACATCTTCAGCATCTGGATCATCACATTTAATATAATCAACATGAAATTTATTTATACTATAATTACATAAATGCATACATGGATTCCATATATATTGATTATTTCCTTCATATTTAACTGTTGCAAATCTAACAAGACCTTCTTCATAAAGATATATTAATAATGGATCATAATTTGTAACAGCAACATATAAACGTAAATCACATTTATGTCCATCAACAAGTAATGGATTATTAATATATTGTGCAACAATAACTGATTCTTCAGTAAATATTTTTTCTGGACTATTTACAATGTATATACCACGACCACGTGAACTTGCTTTTGGCTTGACAATCCATGGTCCACGATATCTAAAGTGTGCTGTTAATAATTCACGTGATTCACTTGGTAATAAAAATGTTTGTGGTATAAAATCAAGATTACGAAGTCCTTTACTACGTTGCATTGCTTCAATATTTTTATATAAACGATCTTTTCTTGTTATTTCATAAGATCTGTAATAATTTAATTTATTAGTTTTATTTAATAATAGTTTAATTTTCATAATAATTACCTAGGAAAGTGATTAACTTTTTGAAATGGTGCCAAATTTCTAAGTACATCCGGCTTTGGATGACTTCCCATCCACAAAAGATTAAAGTCTGTATCATTGACCGAGACCTAAACAAAGACAAATTAAACAAAAATACATTAAAAATAGCAACAATGTGTATTTAAATAATTCATATTTTTAAAAAAATTCAAATTAATATTTTAAATATTTTTTTAAAATTATTTTATATTTAAACATTCGTCTCGTTGTTGTATATTTCAGTGTGTGACCTTGCAGTTGCTATACAAAATGAAAAAAAAAAAAAAATCATGTACGTTGAGATTTTAACGCGTCAAGATTGTTTGAAAGAAAAAAAAATAAATAAAAAAGTAGTCTTGATTTTAATCTTTATCACAATAAAAAAATATAATATTTGATTGATTTATAGGACGGTGGGCCAACTGGTACACCAATCATGATTTTATTAATAATTATTTTTATCAAGAACAAATAAGTGTATCAGTTTGCCTGATTTTTTATTTCGTTGACAAATATATTTATTGAAAAATCCACTTATTATATATGGTTGACCGTGAACCACTTATTCTGACATCGATTTCTTCTCTTGAATTCATTCAGCTTTATAAAATTTTTTCAAATCTTTGATACACATTTTTGATCGTGAATTAACAGACATGAAAAAACAACAAAAAAAAAAAAGGGAAAGTACGTTGACATTTTTACATTGTTACGTGGCGAAAGTATATGATAAATTTTTCAATGTCAAAATACAAAAGAATAATAATTACTAACGATGAACAATATTAAAATTCAATAATGAGGAAGTTTTTTTTAATGAAATTTAACAAAAAAAAATTTATATTTTAAATTCAAGGAAACAATTTATATGAAGGACATAAGGTTTTTTTTATTTTTTTATATTTATTGTTATTAGTTTTAAAAAAATAAATGATAAAATATGAA
The DNA here is from genome assembly GCF_014905175.1 of Aphidius gifuensis. Lineage (NCBI taxonomy): Eukaryota > Metazoa > Arthropoda > Insecta > Hymenoptera > Braconidae > Aphidius > Aphidius gifuensis. The sequence goes on along the minus strand of NC_057791.1, from coordinate 24,793,989 downwards.
GGTCTTTTTGGGACTATAAACAAAAGTCATGCGGAAACTAAAATTGCATGGACAATAGTGACAAGTAACTTGTGACCATGATAAAAACTATTTTAAATTATAAAAAAAAAGTAACTAAATTATCATGAAAAATTAGCTAAACAAAATTTCCAATTAATGATAAATAAACTTAATAAAATTAATATTAATAAATGAAAATCATCAGTCAACAAGTCAAAGTAATAAACGTAATTATGGTCTGAATTTTCATCAATAGAAATCACGAGAAACTTTATATTTACGACTTGCTCATCAGCTTATAGATACAGCTTGGAAAATATATATTTTACAAAACATCAACATGTACTTTTGATCCGTGATGATGATGATGATGATAATTATTTTTATTATTATTGTATCACGTAAATCTATAATTCATCAGAGCAATATTGTACCAGGATGTTACATTTGAATTAAAAACCAATTGACACGAGTTTGTCTATAAAAAAGTTAACTATAAAAAGTGTCACGAGATCAATTTATCATTAACTAATCAATTATTTATTAATTTATTTATTTATTATAATTTATAAACATACTATTTATGTTGACTTATTTATTGTAGTTAATTTCAAATATACCAAGAAGTTTTACATCTTGAAAATTATTATTTTTTTTTTTTTTAAATATATAACACTGTTGTCGTCAATAATAATAATAATAATAATAATAATTGTTATTAATTGTCGTCATATCATCGAGGTCTATCTGAAAATATTATTTTATATTTTTTATTATGTTAAAGTTCTATTTATCATCATGATGATCATTAATCTTTTGAAATATTTATAAAGAAAAAATGAACAAAAATGTTTATTTATTATTAATATATTAAATAATAATTTTAAATTAATATTTTTTTAACAATTTATTGACCCACATGTGATCGTAAATTATTGATCGATTTAAAAAAAAAAAAATTTATTTGGGATCATTGGCTTGAGTCAGGGTCAAGACTGTTCACTTCTTCGAGAAATGTCTTTTAATCGTTTCATCGTTTTATATTTTAAAATCGAAAAATTATTATTTTCGTGTGGGATGATTATGTACATCAGTTGAGTCATCAAAATATTTGGCATATAGTATATTTCGACTGCAAAAAAAATTATATATTTTTGTATAATAATATTATAAAATGTATAAAAAAAAAAACAAGATACTACATACTACGTAGTGGTTCAGAGCAAAAAAGAAAAAGATTATTTAAAATAATAAAAATAAAAAAATAAAAAAAAAAGAGAGAAAGATAACTGGGGCCACTCTCGCAACAGGCATGAATTGACGGCGCCATGTAATGGTTGGATTGAAAATGTGGAGGTAAGTTTGTACGAGGTCGAGTTTGCAAAAGTTTGCAAAAGTAAGATACTTTAGTTGAGTTTTCGTTAGTCTAGCACGAGCCACTGCTCAGGAGACACCAATTGGAGGATTTTTTTCTTCCAAGGTAAGCCAACTTATATACAAAACTCTCTTTTTAAATTCAACAAATTTATATTTCATTATTTAATAACAAAAATTTTGTGTAAATTATAAAAAAACAAAGGTTTTAATTTTTATCGCGAGCGTGACTTTGATTTGGCTAAATGTTAAATTAATCTTGGAAGTTTGTTTTAAATTTTTATCAATTATTATAAACATATATTTTTAATTAATAATATTTGTCATTTAATAATATTCATGTAAAAAAATAACATCATTTGTTTAACAATGTGCCAGAGGAAAAATCAACACGCATGTCAATTCGAAATGATCCAAGTTGATCGAGCCAATGATTATTTAAAATGTCCAGTTGATCAAGTTTTCCTTATATCTTTATAATATTTTTTTTTTTTATACATTTAATCAGATTATAATTAAGTGTTGTTGTTGTTTTTTTTATTATAATTTTTTTTCTTTGTGATTTAAACAAAACAAAAAAAAAAAAAAAAACGTAATATCGTGAGTTGTGTTGTGAATTAATGATTGACAGGATGATTTATTTATTTCCGTCATCAAGGTAGTCACCAACAACGCACCCGGAAAATCACAAAAAAATATATTTATTTTTATCAGGATATATAGATTTATAAAATATACATGCAAAAATTATAAATTCATTATAGCCAAAGAAAATAAAAAATGCATTTCTTCGTATCAACAAAGATACTATTTTAACAAGGTCAATATGTTTATTTTTCATCTGTCATCTGTCAAATAAATGTGACAGACACGATATTAATTTTTGCTCCCGGAAATTAATTGAACATTAAACCTTGTTTAATAACTTCCTATAAAATTTTTGTTCAATAACTATAATTATTTAATTAAATTTGCTTCAAAAAATAAGATAGAAATTTTAATTTTAAAAAAGAAAAAGCTAACAATTATTAAAAAATTTCTAGCTAGATGTTATTTTTCATCAGGACTTTTAATATACTAAAACAAATTAATATTGTTTCAAAAGCCATATATCGATGACCATTCAACAAATTATAATTAATTAATGTAAATAATATATTCACTTGGTAATACGAAAAATAAATGTATTTCGAAAAAAAAAAAAAAAAAAGCTATAAAATTAGCGTTTACTCGTTAAAAATTCAAGCGCAGTCGTCGTCAATGTTGATGACTTTGAATTTGACCACATGAATAAATAAAAGACAAGAATAACTTGAGTGAATGAATACTCATTTTAATTTTGCATTGATTTAACCTTGATTATAATAATAATATGTGGTTTTTTTTTTTGTTTTGTTTCATATTCATTGATTCAGTGAGAGAGAAAATTAAAATTAAAAAATAAATATGCCGACACATCGTCAGCCCAAGTCCCTTGAGGGACTTAGTATGGGACGAGTGTGCCAGCAGCTTGATTTGACGTGCCGGCGTTTACAAAGATTATCGCAGGAGACATCATCAAGTCAAATATTAACATTGGCCAAACAAACAATAAGACCATACTATGTTAAATCATTACCAGCATCATTACGTTCACGTGTTATTGAAGAAACATCTAAAATGCTTTATGGACCAGCACCAGATGGATCAACACTAATATCTGGACCAGCACCATTGTATCTTCATGTATTACTACTTGGTCAAGATATACGACAATTAAAAATTAATTTATGTTGTTATTATGGATGTAGTCATCAAACATCATTACTTAAACTTCTTGCTAATGAAGGTATTGGTATTGAATCACTTGAATTAGCACGTTCAGCATTATTAAGACTTGATTGTAAATTATTACGTTCAGCACTTTTAAATATGAGAAATTTAAAAAGTTTAACACTTCGTAATATTGCTAATGATGCAGTTTTACAAGTTGTTGGTAAAACATGTCCAAAATTAATTATTCTTGATGTATCATGTTCAATGCAAGTTACTGATATTGGTCTTAAACAATTACTATTACAAGTTGAATTACGTGATAAAATAACATCTACAAATTATGATTATATTCATCATCATCATCATCATCAACAACAACAACAAGATGAAGAACCAACAACATGGTCAAAATTAAAAATAATAATATCAAAATTTAAAGTTAAAAAAAATCATAAAAGCCATAAAAATTATCCTGGTACTGTGTTACTTGAATATTATGAGAGTAAAAATAATATTTGTAATACATTAAAAATTCTTAATGTTGCAAATACTGGTGTTACAAGTGGTGGTGTATTATTGGCATTGGCACATGTACCAAATTTAGAATCATTAGCTGATTATAATCATATGGGTAGAGTTGTTGAGATAATGAATAAAGGTGTTATTAATATTGCAACACCATTTAATTTAATACAAGCAAGAAGTAGCAGAACAACATCATCAAGACTTGAGCTTTTATCTCAAACATGTCCGCGTATTGAAAAGCTACATATATCTGAGCCACATCATTCACCAAAATATTTAAGTTTATTTAAAAATATAACAAGTCTAAGTATTCACAGTATACCAGCAAAGTGTCATTGGATTAATGAATTTTATGATTATATCAAAGTTGATGGTCAATGTTTAAAAGAATTAAATTTACGTGTTATACAAAGTGAAGAGACACCATTGAAATTAGACTTGAGACAAATATATTTATACTGTCAAAGTTTAATAACACTTACAAATGATGGTGCAAGTGTTGTTTGGCTTGATGGCAATGAACCATCATCATTGTGCTCATTAAAAAAAATTCATCTTGGTCGTACTGTCACAGCTATGACAATTGAAAAAATTATTAAATATTCACCAGCACTTGTTTCACTTCATGTACATAGTTGTTTTGACATAACAAATAGTCATATTGAATCATTTATTAAAAATTCATTAAATGATAATTGTTTTGTTGAAAATTTATCATGTTTTTATATTTATGAAGCAAATAAATTGACAGCTAATATTGTACTTGACATGTTCAAGTATTGCAAGAGACTTAAAAAAATTGGCAACTTGGCTAATTGGGGTCTTGATTGTGAAGGAATTAAATGTATTAAAAAAACACTTGCACAAGATAATTTAAATGTTGAACTTTGTCCAGGATCACATTGGTTTTGGAGCAATTGTATACATTAGAAATATCTACGCTTTTTTTTTTTCTTTTCGTCGAAATTTTTTTTTTATATTAATTAAAATAAATAAAAGAGAAAAATTTATATTGCCATTGTGAGTATTAATTTGTTTTTTGTATTTGTCATTTAATAATAAATTTTATATTGACTTACTTCTGTTAGACCATGTGATTGCAAAAGTAGACTTATCAATTTTGTGTCAGCTTGTATTATTTTGTAGGTCATATGAAGCTGTTTTGCTGGTGAATCTTCTGGAGGTGTTGACAGTGCTGAACATCTAAAAATTTCATAAATTCATATTCAATTTATCTTTTAATTTTTAAAAATTATTTAATAAAAAAAAATTGATATTTACTTGAATCTAAGTACTGGTGCTTTACTGCCAGAAGGTCCATTGATAAGCCATTCATTTTTCTTTGGATTATCATTTTTTGATGTTCCACTGTTGAAAAATAATATTCAAATTGATTATTAACAATAAATGATTATTTAAACATATCGAATGTTGGTAAAAGAGAAAATCCTTGTTATAAATAAAAAAAATAAAAAGACTGAATGGATTTTTTTAAAAAACATGATTCATCACCCACACGTGCTTTCTCTCTAACAGTTCAACAGCTTGACCCCAATAAATTTCATTCAATATATTTATATTCAAATTAATCAACATGATATTTTTGATATTAATAAATTAATCCATTGTATTATAAAAGCAATATTTTCTAAATTTATTAACCCACATGAATACAAACTTGGATAAAAATAATCAAGTATATATTTTATGACGAAAACGCCTCTGCATGTATATATACATTTATCTAATCACTGTCAATTTTACCTTTCTTAATAATAATAAAAATAATAGTAATTAGCATATAAGAAAATAATACAGCATGTTTTATTCATGCTGATCAATGAGCCAAAGAATTAAATGCCAAATCGTTTTGTTAAATAACATAATAAAAAAAAAGTAATATTAATGATCAATTAATTTACCTTTCGTTGGTATTTATTTTACGTGATGATGTTGTTGTTGTTGTTGGTGGTGGTGGTTGTACTGGTTGAGGTGGTAATGGTGGTAGTGGTGCATGAACAAATGGCTCAATAGTATCTTCACAACTACTATTTGATAATTGCGACATACCAGACAGACTTGATGATGACATTAATTCCTTTGATCTTTTAGCATCGAGTCGTCCAAAATTACTCCTGTCACTTTTTATTTTTGACGTTGGCATTTTAGTATTTTTTATATTTATAAATCTGTAAATACATAATATTTATATTAGCAAAATTTTTTTGTATATATTTTTTTTTTTAACATAATTGTTGTATTACAGTGGCAAGTTGTTCACCGAGGAATTGATTTCTCGGTATGTAACTCGGCCACCACCACACCATCATCATCATCATGATCGTCACCCACTTTGAATAAATAATTTTTAAATATAAAAAATACCGGATTAAAATGCCAATGTGTTTCATCGTTTGAATTAAAAATTTATATATTTTCTATCAATTATACAATTTTGTGTGGTTATGCAAATCGAAAGCTGTTTTTTTTTATTTTTTTTTTTTCTATTCTATAATGTATATAAAAAAAACAAAAAACAGAATAATGTTTTTACATATTAAATGGGTTAGAAAATAAATTAATTTAAATCAAATAAAAATTAACAGTTAATATTTTATAATAAAAATAATGCAAATAAAAAATTTATCCCTGTAATGGGAGAAGAAAAAGTAAAAAATGACGATAGTAAAATCGAAATACGTAAAAGTTTAAGATTATTAAATGGAAAATCAACATCAAAACGTTTATGCTGTCAAAAAATAAATAATAAATTACATAATAATATTTATAAATTATTTAATCCAAGTCTTGAATCACTTCCGATTGAGATATTACTTGAAATACTTTCATATTTGAGTTGTCAAGATTTTTATTCTCTACGTCAAGTATCTGAATATTTTTATCGTCTCGAGCCACTAGTTTGGAAAGTTTATCAAGTTGGTATTATTATTTAACAAGTAAATAAATTTTTTAAATAAATTAATAAATAAATTTGTAAAAAACAGGTTGAAGGAAGTGAACGCGAAACAAGTGAAGTGGTTAATCAACTAAAAAGATTGCCATTACTTAAGCAAATAAATATTGATGCAAGATCAGATTGTGACGATATACTTTATCAATTATCACGTACAAATAAAAATCTTGAAATATTAAATATCAAAAATTGTACTGGCTCAACATCACAGCTCTATTTGAGATCATGTAATTTAACAAGAATATTACAACAATGTTGTCATTTACATACAATAAACATTATTGGCAGTCGTTTTCGTGGTAAAAAATTTTTTAATTTACTCGGTAAAATGGGTGTTAAATTACGTGCAATTATTAGCCAAGCAACGTGTACACAATTTCGTGCATTTATTGATGCTAAAAAATTAAATGACAATGACAGAGCAAGTATGACTGCAATGTGTAAAAATGATAATAAAAAAACATGGTCAATATTTAAATATTTTATGGATGAAAATATGCAATCATATAAATTACAGCTACAAGAAAGTAATTACTTTTTTAATTATTTTCAAAATAATACAAGAAAGGTAAAGCAACAAAATAAATGTCGAGCTTTAGTTAGCTATTTTTTAAATGATTTTATTTATATCAATGTTGAAGCTAATGAAAATAATAATAAATGTGATTTTATTGTCCCTGAATTACCACCACCATCATCAACATCAACAAGTCCATGACCTTTAATTTTTACATGGCTGATTAACAAATCGATTAGACACTTTTTCAACAATTTTATATGTAAAAGAAAAAAAAAATATAAAAAGTACAGTACACATAACTGTTAACGAAAAATTGATTTGGCATAGTTAGGTACCAGTATCTCCATGGTCATCAGTATGTTGTTTTCCAACTAATGAATTTTAGCATGAAAAAAATACTTTTTTTATACTGCAAATTATATATACTTTAAACACGCAAATATATTTGTAAAAAAAAACGACAACAACCACATGCAACACACACAACTTGATGCATTTTATTAAATATTTTTTTTTCAAATTATAATCCCACACCTAGTGTCAAATAAATGTCAGTATGAAAACTCCTACATGTGTCAAATAAATTATTGCAATAAGACATTAAATTTGATAATGTAATTGCACGCAAACAATGCTAATTTATTTATAATTTTTAAATGAATGATTTCCTTAAACATGCTCATTGTCGCTTCATTGATTTCAAGTGGTACCATCAACAACTTCAACACACAAACACACAGACAATGTGTTGAAATGTTGTGACATGTACAACTAGGAGTGCAATTGTAATTGGAGCATGTTTTATATGTATATGCATTTATTCAAAGTTATCTAGAGACATGCGACATGATGAATTGATAAATTACCTCGAATGCTATTTTTTTTTTTTTTGAGTTCAAGTAATTGTGTGTTTATCCTTGCGCGACATCATGTGCATTCAAGGCAATGTTTATTTATATGTACTATTTAAATTATAAATTATTTTGGTATTTATTTTTGTGTATTGGGTTAGTGTCATGTTGACTAAGTAGTAAGTACATGATATACCTTGTAATAAATTCAATTGAGTTTCAGCGGAAGGAAGCCTTGATGGCTCATGAAGCATGGCTATGTAATGCATAGGCGGATTATTTGCCAATTTTTATCAATCTTTTATGTTCAAGTATATATAGATATTGTTAGTTTGGTCATGGTGAAATAGTGATTGACGATAAAGAAAAGTGTTTTAGATTATCTATGCAAATTTACTTAAAGTTTTGTGGGAGGAGTCGACATCAAGAACAAGCATTATATATCAAAGTACATTTGAATTTTAGACTTTATTAACTAAATTGCTTTTATCAACAGGTTTTCTATTATTTTATTTATCATATCAGATAAATTTTTAAAAAGTTTAAAACAATTTAAATAATAACAAATTGGTTTATTTATTTTTTGAAATATAAATATATAGAAAAAAAAATTCAAGTAAATTAAATTATATTTTATTTTTGTTTTTTCAATTGAAATAAATTTTAGCAAGTAGATTTTTTTTTATTTATTTATAAGTTTATGGCAGTGTTGTAAATTTTAATTTCGCGAAAATTTAAAATAGCTAAGAATTTTTAAGTCAAATGAAACGAAAAAAAAAAACAAATAGAAATCAATAAAATTTAAAATTGCAAAATTTATAAATAATTTTTTGTATTGTTGTTGATTAAGTTAACAATAATAATAATATTATTTATTAATAAATGTTAATAATTTATTAATGTTATTGTCTTTATTTAGAAATTTTTATAAATATTTTTTAAAGCTTTTATTATGTTGGGTGTAATTTTGAAAGTTGATTTTAGTGGAGTAAAATAAACCATCTAACGGTTATAGTTAATAATTTTTTAACTTTATTTATAATTTCTAAATAAAATAAATTCAACTTGAGTATAATATTTATTTATTGTTGAATTAAAAAGTTTTAAATCAAACAATAAATTTCTAAAAATAACAAATAAATGAATGAAAAAAAAACTTTCGAAAAATCATTTCGAAATTTTACTATCTAAATCTCTGGAATATTTATTTTAAAATGATTTCATTATCAGCTTTTAAAAATATAATAAATTTCTCAATATTTACATTTTGATAAACATCAAAATAAATCAGATAAAAATTTGTAAAAATTAAAACCACACAAGCCACATAAATAAATAAATTGATAAAATAATTAAAAGTATAAAAATTTAAAAATTAAATTATATTTAGCTAGAAAAAAAAATTGTGTTGATTTCTAATGATGAAAATGCAAGACTATAATTGTGTTAAATTAGACCGCAAATATAAAAAGTCATTAAAATCCATCATGTGAAACCAGGAGTAGTGCAAAAAAAAAAAAAAAATAGAAAATAAAAAAAAAATTTTTCTAAAATAAACACACGAGGCAATAAATAATTCTCAATCACATAGAAAAAAAAATATATATTTAAAAGCGGGATGTTAGTCATGTCAGAGCATACCTCTCGAATAATAAAAGCACTGTCTTGTATATTTTTTTATTTATTAAAAGTCAAAACAGCAGATGCGGAAGCACACGTAACATGACTAATCCAAATGGAATTATTGGGGGTGTTGCCACCAGCAGCTATCACTATATTCATGTGCGGATATACCAGCTAGACACAACAACTATTTTATAAATTGTTTTCTTCAAGTATTTCTCATAAAAAACATTTTAAAAAACTCCAAAAAAAAACAGCTGAAATAGCTTTTGTTGGTGTGTTAATCAAAAATATACTCCAATAAATTTGATTGTATTTTTTTTATTTTTTTAAATCACATTCATGATTGTCAACAATTTTATATAAATAATTACATGTCATCATTTAATTTGACTTTTTGAGCCACGCGATCTAGTCATCCATGCACGTGATTAAATTATTATGTACATAGACAAGTACCAATTCAAACTTTACCGTTTATTTACAACAAAAAATATTAAAAAAATAAAAAATAATATTTTTCATAATTTTTGTTTATAAGATTAAAATTAAATTTTGTATATAAATAATTTTTAAATTATTTAAATATTATTGTTATTATATAAATTATAATTTTGTATTTATTTAGGTTTTATCTAGACAGGTATGAAATAAATTTATAAACAATGACAAATAAATATTTAAGTTTATATAAAAAACTTACCAGGTTTATTTACAAATGATGAACAAATAAATTGATGTGTTATTTAAACATTGTTCACTGAATAATTATTAACTTGTTTAATTTATTGTTGGTTTTTTTTTTTATTATTTTTTAATTGTTTATAATTTAATTATTGAGGTATAAATAATAGAGAACAAGAGAGTCGTTCAATTGCAGCCATACCGTCACAGGAGTACGACGACGACTGCCTCTAACAGCCATCGGCCAAACTATACACAACATTAAAATCATTTTTTTTAATTCTTTATTGGGATTGGCTGAGGATTTTTAATATACAGTAGTATTATTTACTAATTAAAAAATTTCAAATTATTTCAACAATTGATGAACGAGGAGCAGTTAATAATCCAATTTTATTAGAGGGAATTAAAAAAATTTTATCATTACTCTAATTTAATCATTACTCTAAAAATGAATCTAATGAATCTAATGATGATGATGAAGATACAGATGATAAAGATGAAGATGAAAATGAGTCTGATGAATTAAATGCTATTGATAAAAAAGATTTAATTGAAAATGAACAACAGATCTTGCTTCTGATTATGCTCGAGGTGAAAAACAATTATTTATAGTGACAGTTCATCTGATGATTTATCAGATGACGATGACGTCAAGGTCACACATGTTGATGATGAAGAGATTAAACACAAATAGGATGTAAATTGGATAAAGAAGCTGAAACAACTGAAACAATAATATCAAAATTAGCTGCTTGTAATATGGATTGGGAACAAATTAAAGCAGTTGATTTAATGGTATTATTCAATTCGTTTCTTCAAGCTGGTGGATTTGTACATTCAGTTAATATATATATCCATCTGAAAATGGATTAAAACGTCTTCAAGAAGAGGAAATAAAAGGATCAATTGAACTTGTTGATTCTAAAAAAGAGAATAAAAAGAAATACGAAAAATAATAAAAATGATGATGATGATGATGATATATTATGTTTGAAAACAGATTTTTTTATATTTTAATTGATAAGAATTGGACATTATCAACGTGGGCATGTGTATCAAAATATACTATTTTTTTTATTTTTCTTCATTTTTAATAATATATATTTTCAAATACGGTGATTCATATTGTTTTACATCAGGTATTAATGAATGAATGGCGATCACCAAATGTTGTTTTCGTTTGCTTGATATTTCTGCTGCTTTTTTGACAAAATTAGCAGTCAAACTTGTTGCTAAGTGAAGAATAAGTTGCTCAATTTTTGGTAAATTTTCAAGAAGTTTCGTGACTGAAACATCAGTGATTTTATTGCTGTGTGGCAAAGATAATACTACTATATTTTTGAGCAATTTTATTGAAGAATCAATGACGTTATTATGACCGTTTAAATAAAGAGTTTGTAAATAATTCATCATTGAAAGTGCTACTACACCGTCATCGGTTATCTGAGCACAATTAATAGTTAACGTTTTTAATAGTTTGATGGTATTGGCAATAGTATACAAAGTATCATCTTTAATGAAGCAACTTGATAAATTTAATGACCAGATATTCATAAACGATAGTCCCAGATAAGGAGGTTTTTTAAGATATTCATTATGGTTGAAATAAAATGACATTTCATTATTTTTTAAATACTTGAATGAATTTTTTAAACCTCGTATACCAGCAACTTCAAAACGTTTCAGGGCTTTTAGTCGAGAAATCACCTGAAAAACCAATTATAGATAAGTATGTTAAAAAATAAAAAGAATACTTTTGTTTTGTTTTTTTTTTTTTTTGTAATAGATAGAAAGTTACAACTTACATAACGAAGATTTTTTGGATAACCACAGCTTCCATCCAAGTGATTGACAAAATGCAACAAATACAGTTCAGTCAATGTACCAGCAACGTTTTTCAATGAATTTATTAAAGTCACAGGTATATCATTTTTATACCACATACCTTGAAATATAATTGTCAAAGATTTTAGTTTAGATAGACTTGTAAATGCATTGGATAACATTGAATCGTCAATATCAATGAATCTCAATCGAAGTTTCTCGAGGTTTGGACAATAATCATTGATAATTGGCACAATGTTACAACGATCATAAGCTGTCAAGTCTAATGTTTTTAAATAACGACCACATTTATCAAGCAGTGACTTTAAAAAATTTAATTTTCCATCAACTGTTTGGTATTTTTTTAAACAACATGGAAGTTCATGATATCGCCAATAAGTTAATTCAAGTTTTGTGACATTGAACCAAGAATAATCAAGGGCTCCTTTCCATTTTTTGCATACTAAAAACATAAATTGATATACCATAAATAAATAAATAGTTTTCTATAATGAAATAATTTATATGTTATAATTATCATACCCAGTGCAATTTTTAGTCTCTCACATGCTGGCACATACATGAATATTTCAGCCAGACAATCATCATTAACACGCTTCATTATCATCTGTGTTGCAATATTAATATTTTTTTCATGTTGTATTTTTTGTTTATTTAGTAGCTTTATGCGTTCAGTAAGATCTTTTTTACATTGTGACGCATTAAAACGTATTTCCTCTAATATTCTAACTTCTTCACGACTTCTTAAACGTTTAATCTCATCATAATTAACAACATGGTCAATTGGTGCTGGTGTTGAAGCTTGGGCAATTACTGAACGAGAACGTAATGGACTTGATTTTAATAGTGTTGCATTTTTAGTATTTTTTTTATTTTGTGTCTTTAGCTTCATGCATTTAGCAATACCATCTCTACGTGTTTTGCTTGATAGCCTGAGTGATCTACGAATTGGTGCTGGTTCTGGTGTTGAACCTTGATCAATTACTGAACGAAGACGTCCCATTTTACTTTGACGATGCCTAACTCTTTTATATAGGAATTTCTATTATCTAAAAATAATTTTAATATTAGTACATATATATAAATAATTTATGTTGTCAAATTTAATACCTGTTTGATGGTTATGTTTATTAGCAATTTGTAATTGATGAATAATTGTCTGTTGCTGGTATTTTCAAAATGAACAAGATTTTTTTTTACCTACTTTTAAATTGTTTTTGATCACTTGAATATTCAATTGGTATATCAATATCACTTTCCTAATAAACCATCATTTTTTAATATAGGTACACAAAATTAATAACAAAAGTTTAAGAGAGAATTTGAGCATTTATCTTAACAATTAACATTCGTGGGTTAAATTTCATGTCATTCAGAATTCAGCATTTGTTGTGTCAACTAATTGTTAAACATAAACAATTTATTTAATAAATAAAATGTTATCACCAAAAAAAAATAAAAAAGTATGCTTTACAAAAAACGATTTTTAATATTTTTAGGTTAGGTAATTAGTATTGTTAGTAAAACAAATGTCAAGAAAAAATATATAAATAAAATATCAGGTGGTGCCACCGTGTATTTACGTCAATTACGTGTATTATAAATGATTGTTATTTGTTGGTGTAATCATTATTAATAAGTAATCATAATTAATAACACTATAATGAAAAATCTGAATGCACCAATATTTTTTTTTATTTTAAATAATGACTGTTAAATTTTAAAAATAATTAAGGTAAACTATTTATCATGATTGTTATTTATATGAATTTTAAAAATGCAAAACAATAAATAATTATTTAATCAATTTTTTTTAATATCACAGTTATGAAAAAATTTAGTTATTTAAATAATCAATTCCAATTACTATTATTATTTAAAAATATTTTCTTTCTTTTTATTGTAAATTGCTCAAATTATCAATTAAAATTTGGAAATTTTTATTCTAATTAATCATTGGTTATTAGTTATCTAATTTTTGTTTAATTTTAAATTTGCATATTTAATTAATTTTTTATCTAGTTCGTTTGTTGAATAAATCTAAAAAAAAAAAATATTAATAGGTATAAATTATCGATCAGCTGGTGGATTTGTACATTCAGTTAATATATAGATTAAAACGTCTTCAAAAAAAAGAAATAAAAAAATCAATTAAACATGTTAGCCTTAAAGAAGAAAATGAAAATGATGATGATGATAATGATAATTTACTTATATATTATGTTGGAAAACAGATTTTTTTATATTTTAATTGATAAGAATTACACACTATCTAATTAGGCATTTGTATCAAAATATACTATATTTTTTTTATTTTTCTTCATTTTCAAGAATATATATTTTAAAATACGGTGATTCATATCGTTTTACATCAGGTATTAATGTATGAATGGATATCTTTAAAAGTTGTTTTCGTTGACTTGATATTTCTGCTGCTTTTTTTACAAAATTAGCAGTCACACTTATTGTGAAGTGAAGTAAAAGTTTCTCAATTTTTGGTGAATTTTCAAGAAGTTTCGTCACTGAAACATCTGTAATTTTATTGCTTCGTGGCAAAGATAATTGTAATATATTTTTGAGCAATTTTATTGAAGAATCAGTGATGTTACTGTGACCGTTTAAACAAATTATTTGTAAATTATTCATCTTTGAAAGTGCTACTACACCGTCATCGGTTATCTCAGTACAATTAATAGCTAAAATTTTTAATTGTTCCATGGTATTGGCAATAGTATACAAAGTATCATCTTTAAAGCAACTTGTTAAATTTAATGAGCTGATATTTATAAACGAAATTCCCAGATAAGGACGTTTTTTAAGATATTCATTATGGTTGTAATAAAATGACATTTCATTATTTTTTAAATACTTGAATGAATCTTTGAAACCTCGTATACCAGCAACTTCAAAACGTTTCAAAGCTTTTAGTCGACGAATTACCTAAAAAAGTAATTATAGATAAGTATGTTAAAAAATAAAAAGAATACTTTTTTTTTTTTTTTTGTAATAGATAGAAAGTTACAACTTACACAACGAAGATTTTTTGGATAACGACAGCTTTCATCCAAGTGATTGACAAAATGCAACAAATACAGTTCAGTCAATGTACCAGCAACGTTTATCAATGAATTTATTAAAGTCTCAGGTATTATTTGATTTTTCATATTTTCAAATATAATTGTCAAAGATTTTAGTTTAGATAGACGTGTAAATGCATTGGACAACAGTGTACCGTGCAGAATGAAACTGAATCTCAATCGAAGTTTCTCGAGGTTTGGACAATAATCATTTATAATTGGCACTATGTTACAAAGATCATAAGCTGTCAAGTCTAATATTGTTAAATAACGACCACATTTATCAAGCAGTGACTTTAAAAAATTTAATCTTTTATCACGCCTTTGATATTTTTTTAAACAATTTGGAAGTTCATGATATCGCCAATAAGTTAATTCAAGTTTTGTGACATTAAACCAAGAATAATCAAGGGCTCTTTTCCATTTTTTGCATACTAAAAAATAAAGTAAAAAAATTAATATTCATTTTTTTTATCGAATAATAAATATCCTTTAAATTATCATACCCAGTGCAATTTTTAGTCTCTCACATGCTGGCACATACATGAATATTTCAGCCAGGCAATCATCGTTAACATAGTCAATTATTGTATTTTCGGCATAATAATGATCATTCTGCTGATGGTTTATCTAAAAAAAATAAATAATATTTTGATATTTATAGTAACAATAGTGAAATATTTAAATGTACGAGCATGTATTGACTGCAATAATTTTATTCTTAGACAAACCATCTCACTTTTTTCATTCAATGTCTCCATGATGCTCTTAGGTTTTTTTATATTATTTAAATATTTTTTTATTTCATCATTTTTAATATTTTTTTCATTTTGTAACTTTAGCTCTACTTGTTTAGCAATCTCATTTATCCTTTGTTCTGTTAATGGTTCACGTGATGTACGATTTTTTAAACGTTTAATCTCATCATCATTAACAACATGGTCCATTGGTGCTGGTGTTGAACTTTGAGCAATTACTGAACGAGGACGTAGTGGACTTGATTCTAATAGTATTGCATTTTTAATATTTTCTTTATTTTGTGTATTTAGCTTCATGCATTCAGCAATACCATCTCTACGTGTTATACTTGATAGTCCAAGTGGTTTACGACTTTTTAAACGTTCAGTTTCATCATCATTAACAACATGGTCAATTGGTACTGGTGTTGAACCTTGAGCAATTACTGAATGAGGACGTAGACAACTCGATTCTAATAGTATTGCATTTTCAATATTTGCTTTATTTTGTGTATTTCGCTTCATGCATTTAGCAATACCATCTCTACGTGTTTTGCTTGATAGCCTGAGTGATCTACGAATTGGTGCTGGTTCTGGTGTTGAACCTTGATCAATTACTGAACGAAGACGTCCCATTTTACTTTGACGATGCCTAACTTTATATAGGAATATTCTATTATCTAAAAAATAATTTTACTATTAGTACATATATATAAATAATTTATGTTGTCAAATTTAATACCTGTTTGCCGGTTATGTTTATTAGCAATTGTTAATTGATGAATAATTATCTGTTGTTGTATTTACAAAATGAACAAGAATTTTTTTTAATACTTCAAGTTGTTTTTGAACACTTGAACTTTCAATTGGTATATCAATATCACTTTCCTAATAAACAATCATTTTTTAATATACACACAAAATTAATAACAAAGTTTAAGAGAGAATTTATATTTATCTTAACAATTAACATTTGTGGGTTAAATTTCATGTCATTCAGAATTCAGCATTTTGTTGTGTCAACCAATTGTTAATCGTATTTTAACTGAGAAACATAAACATTTTTATTTGAAATAAAATCACAACAAAACAAAAAAAAAACAAAGTTTTTTTCTACAAAAAAGAGTCAAGTGTTCGAAATTGTCACTATAATTGTAAGTATTTTTAATTTAGATGTAGTGAAGTCTAAACTATTGAAAAAAAAAAAAAAAAAATTTAAACTTATTTACCTGAAAAGTTTTTCTCAAATAAGATTTCCGAGTATTTAAGACATATATTTTACATCAGGTGGGGTCAAGTTTAAATTTTTTTTGGAACAATTATATCTAAATAACCTGATATAGTGATGAAATTCAGGCACTATTTCTTTAATAGAAAAACTTTTTTTTTGTTTATTAATGATATCCCATCTTTTGTGAAGTCATTTGGTCATATCAAATTTAATAGATCAGCCTCAAAATTATTGTTTTGAAACTTTGACTTACTCATTTGTTTTGTATACATAATTATTTTCAGTCATCGAAAAAAAACAAAAGAAATTGATCAAATATAAAGAAGGAGAGAGAGAGATATATAACGAGTAATAAAAAAGTATGAGAGATGAAATTTTTTCTGTCCTAAAACGTAAAAACGCATAGTTGAAAAATTCATTTAATTATTAAAAATAAAATAAACTACTAAATAATTCTTTTTTTTTTTTTAAAATAAAGCTTGATACTAGATAATGTCAAATTATAAAAATCATTAATTTCTATCGTCACCATCATTTTTTAAATAAATTTTGAAAATTAGCGAGGGATGAGGTTACCTCTATTTGATGTATAATAAGGCTCGGTAGTTTATTTGCGCTTTCATTTTTTTTTTTTTTCCGGTATTATTATATTTTTTCTCACACTTGACATGAGGCACTACCGTGCCTCTTGATTTTATCACCCAAAAAAAAACAAAAAAGTATGTTTACAAAAACGATTTCAATATTTTTAGGTTAGTAATTAGTATTGTTAGTAAACAAATGTCAAGAAAAATATATAAATAAATAATGATAATGATAAATAATATCAGGTGGTGCCACCGTGTATTTACGTCAATTACGTGTATTATAAAATTATTGTTGGTAATCATGTATTTCTATTGGTAATCATACATTTAAGTAATCATAATTAATAACAACAATTAATAATGAAAAAAAATTTGAATGCACCTAAATTTTTTTGTTTTTTTTTTTTTATTTTATAAAATGACTGTTAAATTTTAAAAATAATTGTTGTCACTATTTATTATGATTGTTATATTTATAGAATTTAAAAAAATGCAAAAACAATAGTTGATTGTTTTATCAATTTTTTTTTAATATCAAAGTTATGAAAAATTTAGTTATTTAAATAATCAATTCCAACAATTATTATTATTTAAAAATATTTTCTTTTTTTTTTATTGTAAATTGCTCAAATTATCAATTAAAATTTGGAAATTTTTTATTCTAATTAATCATTGATTATTAGTTATCTAATTTTTTGTTTAATTTTAAATTTTGCAATTCAATTAATTTTTTATCTAGTTCGTTTGTTGAATAAATCTAAAAAAAAAAATATAAATATAAATTATCAATCAACTGGTGGATTTGTACATTCAGTTAATATATATATCCACCTGAATATAGATTAAAACGTCTTCAAGAAAAAAAAATAAAAAAATCAATTAAACATGTTAATTCTATATAAGAAAATAAAAATGATGATGATGATAATGATAATTTACTTATATATTATGTTTGAAAACAGATTTTTTATATTTTAATTGATAAAAATTGGATACTATCTAATTGGGCATTTGTATAAAAATATATACTTACTATTTTTTTTACTTTTTTTTATTATTAATAATATGTATTTTAAAATACAGTGATTCATATTGTTTTACATCAGGTATTAATGAATGAATGGTAATATTCAAAAGTTGCTTTCGTTGACTTGATATTTCTGCTGCTTTTTTGACAAAGTTAACAGTCAAACTTGTTGCCAAGTCAAGAAAAAGTTGCTCAATATTTGGTGAATTTTCAAGAAGTTTCATGACTGAAACATCAGTAATTTTATTGCTGTGTGGCAAAGATAATTTTACTATATTTTTGAGCAATTTTATTGAAGAATCAATAACGTTATTATGACCGTTTAAATAAATAATTTGTAAATTATTCATCTTTGAAAGTGATACTACACCGTCATCGGTTATCTGTTCACAAGGTATAGTTAAAATTTCTAATCGTTTGATGATATTGGCAATAGTATACAAAGTATCATCTTTAATGAAGCAACTTGATAAATTTAATGACCTGATATTTATAAACGGATGTCCCAGATAACGAGGTTTTTTAAGATATTCATTATGGTTTAAATAAAATGACATTTTATTATTTTTTAAATACTCAAATACATTTTTAGAATCTCGTATACCAGCAACTTCAAATTTTTTCATGACCTTCAGTTCACGAATCACCTGAAAAAACAATTATAAATAAATAAAAAAAATACTTTTGAATTTTTATATAATAGATTAAAAGTTACAACTTACACAATCAAATTCTTTTGGATAATCACAACTATCATACAAGTGATTGACAAAATTTAACAAATTCAGTTCAGTCAATGTACCAGCAACGTTTCTCAACGAATTTATTAAAGTCACAGGTATTATTTTATTTCGCAAATTTTCAAATATAATTGTCAAGGATTTTAGTTTAGATAGACCTGTAAATGCATTGGACAACATTGTATCGTCAATAGAGGTGAATCTCAATCGAAGTTTCTCGAGGTTTGGACAATAATCATTTATAATTGGCACTATGTTACAACGAGCATAAGCTGTCAAGTCTAATGTTTTCAAATAACGACCACATTTACCAAGCAGTGAATTTAAAAAATTTAATTTTTCACTAACCGTTTGATATCTCGTTAAACAATATGGCAATCCATGATATTGCCAATAAGTTAGTTCAAGTTTTTTGACATTAGACCAAGAATAATCAAGGGCTCGTTTCCATTTTTTGCATACTGAAAAATTAAGTTAATAAATTAATAGTTATTTTTTTTATCGAATAATAAATATGCTTCAAATTATCATACCCAGTGCAATTTTTAGTCTCTCACATGCTGGCACATACATGAATATTTCAGCCAGGCAATCATCATTAACACGCTCCATTATCATTTGTGTTAATGAAATATTTTTTTCAATTTGTTCATTTATTAGCTTTCTGAGTTCAGCATGATCATCTTTTAATTGTTTTTTTAATAATTTAAGTGGTCTACTGCTTTTTGAACGTTTAGTAATAACAACATCGTAAGTTGGTGCTGGTGTTGAACGTTGAGCAATTGCTAAACGAGAACGTAGTGGACTTGATTCTAATAGTGTTGTATTTTTAATATTTATTTCATTTCGTGTACTAGGCTTCATGCTTTCAGCATTTTCATCTGTTATTTGTTGCATAGTCAGACGTCTTTGTTTTAATCGTATGAGTGTTGTACGACTTCTTAAAGGACGTAGTGGACTCGATTCTAATAGTGTTGGATTTTTAATATTCATTTCATTTTGTGTACTTAGTTTTATGGGTTCAACAATATCATCTCTTGTTTGTGGCATAGTCATAATCGTACGTGTTTTGTTAAATACTTTAAGTGATGCACGACTTCTTGAACGTTTAATCAACTCATCATTGACAAAATCGTCAATTGGTGCTGGTATTGAACCTTGAGCAATTACTGAACGAGGACGTAGTGGACTTGAGTCTAATAGTATTGCATTTTTAATATTTTTTTTAATTTGTGTATTTAGCTTCATGCATTTAGCAATACCATCTTTACGTGTTATGTTTGACAGTCCAAGTGATCTACGATTTCTTAAACGTTTAGTCTTATCATCATTAAAAACACGGTCATTTGGTGCTGGTGTAAAACCTTGAGCAATTACTGAACGAGGACGTAGTGGACTTGATTCTAATAGTGTTGCTTTTTCCACAAAAAATGAATGACGTAAAATTTTACGATGATGCTCCATTTCATACCTATATAATTTATTATCTAAAAAATAATTTTACTATTAGTACATCTCTAAATAATTTATGCTGTCAAATTTAATACCTGTTTGATAGTTGTTTATTAGCAATTTGTAATTGATGAATAATCTGTTGTCTGTTGTTGTATTTTTAAAATAAACAAGAATTTTTTTTAATACTTTAAGTTGTTTTTGATCACTTGAACTTTTATAATTGGTATATCAACATCACTTTTCTAATGAGCAATCATTTTTTAATATACACACAAAATTAATAACAAAGTTTAAGAGAGAATTTATATTTATCTCAACATTCGTGGGTTAAGTTTTATGTCATTCAGAATTCAGCAGTTTGTTGTGTCAACCAATTGTAAATAACGGAGAAACATAAACAATTTATTTACTTATTAAAATGTACTTAGTAAAATGTTATCACCCAAAAAAAAAAAAGTATGTTTACCTATGCAAAAACAACAATTTCAATATTTTTAGGTTAGTACACATGGTACAACATGGTAGAAATATACATGTATATGTCTGTGTATGTCATACCTCTCTCTGACGAAAATAAAAATCTACTGCGCATTCCATGGGTCGCCATCATGTTTGCATGTGTGTAAAATATGTGCCCGTCATATTATTTGAAATTATTAATAAGGATTGGGGCCAAATTAGAGCAGGTGATTAAATGGTATTATTTAATTCATTCCTTTAAGCTGGTAGATTTGTACATTCAGTTAATATATATCCATCTGAATATGGATTAAAACGTCTTCAAGAAGAACGAATAAAAGAATCAATTGAACTTGTTGATTCTAGAAAAGAAAATAAAAATGATGATGATGATAATTTACTTATATATTAAGTATGTTTGAAAACAAATTTTTTATATTTTAATTTATAAAAATTGCACACTATCAACGTGGGCATGTGTATCAAAATATACTATATTTTTTTTATTTTTTTTTATTTTCAATAATATATATTTCAAAATACGGTGATTCATATTGTTTTACATCAGGTATTAATGAATGAATGGTGATTTTCAAAAGTTGTTTTCGTTGACTTGATATTTCTGCTGCTTTTTTGATAAAATTAGCAGTCAAACTTGTGTAGTGAAGAAGAAGGCACTTAATTTTTAGTGAATTTTCAAGAAGTTTCATGACTGAAACATCAGTAATTTTATTGCTATGTGGCAAAGATAATTTTACTATATTTTTGAGCAATTTTATTGAAGAATCAATGACGTTATTATGACCGTTTAAATAAATAACTTGTAGATAATTCATCATTGAAAGTGCTACTACACCGTCATCGGTTATCTGTTCACAAGGTATAGTTAAACTTTTTAATTGTTCCATGGTATTGGCAATAGTATACAAAGTATTATCGTTAATTAAGTAATTTGTTAAATCCAATTGCCTGATATTTATAAACGAATCTCCCAGATTACGAGGTTTTTTAAGATATTCATTATGGTTAAAATAAAATGACATTTCATTATATTTTAAATACTTGAATGAATTTTTGAAACCTCGTATACCAGCAACTTCAAAACGTTTCAGGGCTTTTAGTCGACAAAGCACCTGAAAAAGCAATAAGGATATGTTAAAAAATAAAAAGAATACTTTTGTTTCTTTTTTTTTTTGTAATAGATAGAAAGTTACAACTTACATAACGAAGATTTTTTGGATAGTCACAGCATTCATTCAAGTGACTGACAAAATTTAACAAATACAGTTCAGTCAATGTACCAGCAACATTTTTCAATGAATTTATTAAAGTCTCAGGTATTATATTATTTCTCATCATTTGAAATACAATTGTCAAAGATTTTAGTTTAGATAGACGTGTAAATGCATTGGATAACATTGTATCGTCAATCAAAATGAATCTCAATCGAAGTTTCTCGAGGTTTGGACAATAATCATTGATAATTGGCACTATGTTACAACGAGCATAAGCTGTCAAGTCTAATATTGTCAAATAACGACCGCATTTATCAAGCAGTGATTTTAAAAAACTTAATTTCACATCAACCGTAGGATAATATTTTTTAAAAGAAAATATATACTTATAATATCGCCAAAAAGTAAATTCAAGTTTTTTGACATTAAACCAAGAATAATCCAAGGCTCTTTTCCATTTTTTGCATACTAAAAAAATACGTTAATATACCATAAATAAATAAATATTTTTTTATAATGAAATAATTTGAAATTTATATGTTATAATAATCATACCCATTGCAATTTTTTGTCTCTCACATGCTGGCACATACAGGAATATTTCAGCCAGGCAATCATCATTAACATAGTCAATTATTGTATTTTCGGCATAATAATGATCATTCTGCTCATGGTTTATCTGAAAAAAATAAATAATATTTTGATAATTATAGTAACAATAGTGAAATATTTAATGTACGAGCATGTTTTGACTGCAATAATTTTATTTTTAGACAAACCTTCTCACTCTTTTCATTCAATGTCTCCATGATGCTCTTAGGATTTTTTATATTATTTAAATATTTTTTTATTTTATCATTTTTAATATTTTTTTCATTTTGTAACTCTAGCTCTACTTGTTTAGCAATATCATATTTCATTTGTTCTGTTAATAGTTCACGTGATGTACGATTTTTTAAAGGTTTAGTCTCATCATCATTAACAACATTATCAATTGGTGCTGGTGTTGAACCTTGAGCAATTACTGAACGAGGACGTAGTGGACTTGATTCTAATAGTATTGCATTTTCAATATTTTCTTTATTTTGTGTATTTACCTTCATGCATTTAGCAATACCATCTCTACGTGTTTTGCTTGATAGTCTCAGTGATCTACGAATTGGTGCTGATGTTGAACCTTGAGCAATTACCGAACGAGGACGTCCCATTTTACTTTGACGATGCCTAACTTCATATAGGAATTTTCTATTATCTAAAAAATAATTTTACTATTAGTACATACATATAAATAATTTATGTTGTCAAATTTAATACCTGTTTGATGGTTATGTTTAATAGCAATTTGTTATTGTGGAAAATTGTCTGTTGTTGTATTTTCAAAATGAACAATAATTTTTCTTTTATACTTTAAATTGTTTTTGATCACTTGAACTTTTAATTGGTATATATCATATACTTTCCTATAAAATAATCATTTTAAATGTACACAAAACATGACTGAAATATAATAACATATAACTTGTTTATACCCTCACTGTAAATCCTGGTAAATCCAAAAAGCCATGATTTTTTCCCAAAAAAAAGAAAAAAAAAAAAAAAAAATAGTCAATCAGAAAAAAATCTCTCTAAATGTGTTCAAATTAATTAATTGTGATTATGCTGATGATAATTATAAAAATTTATTTTTTTAAATAATTAATTAAACAAATTACTATTGTTTAAAAATAATTAACAATAATAAATTTGTTAAATATCTATTTTATAAAAAAAATAATTTTCTATTTTTAATTATAAAATTATTTTTGGTAGTCTTTATTAATAATAAAAAAAAATTTTAATGTAAATTTTTTTCTTTTATTTTATAAAATTATTGTTAAAAATTGAAATTATAAAATAATAATTGTTTTTAATAATAAAGTTATAAAAAATTACGTTATTTGAATAATCAATTCAAACTATTATTATTATTTAAAAATATTTTCTTTTTTTTTTATTATAAATTGCTTAAATTATCAATTAAAATTTGTAAATTTTTTATTCTAATTAATCATTGGTTATTAGTTATCTAATTTTTTA
The DNA here is from genome assembly GCF_014905175.1 of Aphidius gifuensis. Taxonomy (NCBI): domain Eukaryota; kingdom Metazoa; phylum Arthropoda; class Insecta; order Hymenoptera; family Braconidae; genus Aphidius; species Aphidius gifuensis. The sequence goes on along the minus strand of NC_057791.1, from coordinate 24,769,211 downwards.
AGTAATTTTAAATTTTGCAATTCAATTAATTTTTTATCTAGTTCGTTTGTTGAATAAATCTAAAAAAAAAATATAAATATAAATTATTAAAATTAATTTAGATAAATAAATTAATAAATAAAATTATTTTTATTACCTTTTTCTTGACTGGTTTATAATCTGTATCAGAATCATCATTATTTGTCTAAAATAAATTGAAAAAAAAACCTAACAATTATAATCACAATGACATTAAAAATTTCTATAACAAAAAAATTCTAATAATTACCAGAAAATTTCTGTACTCTGGAGAAATTCCTTCGAGATAAAAAATTTGATCTTCAATATTTTTTAATCGTTGGTAAATATCACGAGGTACTGGTTTATTAATTCCAATAAATTTTTCACAATTACCAAGTCGTTCATCAATACCAGAATTAATATTGTCATTTAGCTTTGAACAACTATCAGGCACTCTCATAGTTTGAGGGCCTCTTTTATTTTCCACCTTAGTAACTGCAATAAAAATTCAAAAAAATAATTATCATCAAGAACAAAAGATCAAACACAATCCTCTTTACCTCGTAGATGACTTTTCGAATCTTTTCGTCGAACAAAAACAGCATGAGTTCTTGCACAAGTTTCTTCATCTTGTACATCACTAAAAAATCAATAAAATTATTTATAAAATTCAATTTCTATTTTAAAAAAACAATCTAATAATAATTACCCATCAATTCGAAATTCTTTGATATTAATATTATTAATTTCTTCACGTTTCCTGGATGTAAATTTATCAATTCTCATTTTAACTTCTTCACTCGTTGATTTAACTTGAATAAATTTCTCATTAATTTCATAATAATCATTATTATTTTTTAATAAAACATTATCATCGTCATCAAGACTCATTTTATCATCTGTAAAATAAATAAACAATTGTTTTTTTTATAATATTAAAATGTTTATTATCAACAATAACAATTAATCAACAAAATTTCCACAAACATTCTTTATTTTCTTTCCATTCAGCCTGTTGATTTTTATAAATTTCTTTTTTCCAAATAGGCACTGTTTGTTTGAGTCTATCAATGGCATATTCAACAGCTTTTAATGATTCATTTCTGTGCACTGATGATACTGCAATGACAACACTTATTTCACCAACTGGTACATCACCAATTCTATGATGAATTGCAATATTAAATACATTCCATTTTTCACGTATCTCATTGCATATTACATTCATTTTTTTCAGTGCCATGTCTTGATAGGCTTCGTATGACAATTTCATAACCTCAAAAATTATCAAAATATTAATTAATTTATAAAATAAGAAGTACTTTCTAATGCTCTAATTAATTTAATTTACCTCTTGGGAGTTAAATGTGTCTCTGGTTGTTCCAATGAATGAAGACACTGCTCCACATGATGGTGCCATGACAATTTTTGTAATTTCATCAACAGACAAAACGTCATCTTGGATTTTTACTGAATTTTTTCCTTTATTTTCCATGTTTAATTAGCCTGTTGATGATTTTAACAATTAATATTAATTAATTTTTATTTAAAATATTATAAATAATTACCTCCACTCAGTGGTGGTATCACTGCAACAATACTGTTATCAGCAAGATCAAGTAACTTGTTATCTTCAACAAATTCTTCTTCAATGGCCAACACAAAATTATCTTTAATACTTTCCAAGCCAAATTTTATAATAATTTCATTCTTTAAATAATTAGAGCATGTAGTTTTTGGAATTTTTAAAGTACTTTCTTTAACACCAACAAGTTCACGTGCTTTTGCAAAAAATAATATTTTTATGTCAACTGTTTGTTTATCATCAACAAGACAATCCTCCATTGTTGATCATCATGTCTTGTCAATTATTACATAACTGACAATTTTTTATTATCAAAACACACACATGCACTCAAACATTTACACTTTTTATTTATTTATTAATATTTATTTATTTTTTTTTATTTATTTATTTATTTATTTATAGTTGTACAAATTGGCTAGACAGATGGCACTAAAAACCAATCACGTGATTTTTTAAATTTAAAAAGCACGACACAAATTCAGGCTAATAAAATTTCTAAATCTGAATTTTATATATTTTTTTTTTCCATTTATATTTTGCAATTGAAAATTCTACTTTCGTCTTGACAAAATTTATTTACATTCTAGCTTTTTTTTTTTTTTCTTTTTTTTGTTCCTCAAGGCCAAATCATTCAAATAGCAAAGAAAAAAAAAATAAAAATAATTAACACTATTATTATTAACAATTAAAATTGTAGCTAAATAATTGTCACAGTTGGATAAAAGACCTTGTAAATTTATGAAGCAATATTTTTAAAATTACAAATAATATTCTCGCATCATCGGTTTAATTATAAAATTATATAAATAAATAAATTAAATAGATAAAATAAATTAAATACCACGATTATAATATACATTATTAAAATGAATAATCAATAAATAAACTATAATTTACAAACAATGAGGTTAACAAAGATAAATAATAAATTGCAGAAGAAAAAAAAAATGGAAAAAAAAAAAAATAAAATCAAACTCAAAGTTGAAATTACAACTATTTAAACAGATACATATAAAAAGTGTGAATGTATTAAATAGATGAAAATTGATGCAGCAAAGCACAGCAAAGTGTCCTTGATGAATAAACATTTATAATTTTTTATATTAATATATGCATTGGAAAAATGTGTAATTATTATTGCGTTATATATTGACTGTTAATATTTTAAACAGAAAAAAATATAGATAAATAATAATAATACATTGATATTTAATGATTTCAATGATTCAATAATATAGCAAGTACAAGCAATCATGGGACAGGTTTATTATTGAGTCAAGTTATCAACTTGATGCTGGCTGTAGGACAAGGACGATGCACTTTATAAGGAACTTTTTATTTTTCTATTTTTTTTTTTCCTTTCATATTTTATTTTTTATCTAATCTGCCAATATATATTTTTATTCAATTAAATAATTAATATTTATTTTTAACTTGTTGGTATAGTTGATGACTCAAAATTAAATACAAAAAATAATATTTAATTTTTAATTGAAAAAAAAAATATCATTGTTGGATATAGGAGAAATAATACATTTTTGTTCAATAGAAATATTTTCTCAACAAGAAAATAAATTAAAAAATTAAAAGAAAAAAATTGAGTGCTTAAAATAAGTATGAATTAATGTGCGTCATGAAATCGGTTATCGACTTGTTACGACAATAATTATTAAGGGCAGAATAATAAAGAATGAAAAAAAAGAAAATAATAATATAATACAATGAGAACATAAAATAGCCATAAAATGCATTAAAATCAAATGAAATTAAAATTTAATTTTTTATATAATAATAACAATGATAATAATATATATATAAACAATTAATTGTTTTGTTAAATTTAATAGCTGTGTTTATGTGTTGTTGATGAATTATTAAATGAAAAAAAAATAATATATTATCAAAGATTTAAAGATTTTACAATCTGGAACACTCAAATGTTACGTAATGAGGCGTTCGTATAATCAATTTTTAAAATGAAATAAATGTTTGTTTACTAAATAATAAATAAGCTTTAATTTTTATCAATTATACTGTCAAATAAATTATTAAATAATTAAATAAATAATTAAAAATCGTATTGTTTAGTTATGATTGCGTGACAATAAATTAAAAATAATTAAAAATACATAAATAGAAAAGTAAATAAATAAATGAACAAATAAACAATCAAATAAATGAATAAAAATTTAAACTGTCCACCAATTTACAATGTAAAATAATTAAATAATTAAATAAACTAAATATAAATAAATAAAAATTTCAATTATCAACTAATAATTAAAAAAAAAAAAAATTGAAACAATTAGAACAAATTAAAAATTAAGTATATTCTACATTTAAAATCGACTAAACTGCCTATTTAATTATTTAAAAAAAAAAAAAAAAAAAAAGAGAATTAAATTATTCAAAGAAAATAAGGTAATTCACGTTGAATGGAATAAAAAATAATTAAATAAATATACACACTGTTATAACCATTGAAAGTTTATAATTTTACAAACATGACTCTACACATCTTATCAAATCGAACATATATATATTATAAATAAATTTATATATTGAGTTCATTTTGAGTTGATGGAATTTATCATGTGGGGCAAAAGGCGCGTATGATAATGATGCAGGAAACGAGGGATCATCGACAATGTTCAACATCATCATCATCATATATCTTTAACTAATCAACTCAATTCAAATAACAAACTATTGTTAAAAGGGCCTCAACTAAAATTAATTTTTAAATATTATAAATAACCATGCCATTAATATTTTCCTGCAAATTTTTTTCAACAAAAAAAAAAATAAAAGGATATTTTTAATTTTTATGCTTTTATCTTTTCTATATTTATAGCTGATAAGTGTGTTAAAAATTTCATGATGATAATCTATACCTACTCACATAATTTACTTTGCAAAAAAAATAAAACCAACAATCGATTGTCCTTCACCATGTAATGATGACTTTACATGTTTGTTGCATATTATTTGCTCATACTCATTTAGGTATACCTCCACATAATCATAAAATAACAATAAAATTATTTATTTATATATTTATTTAGATTATATTTATATTATTTATAATAAATTGATGATATTTATGTTGGGTAATTGTCAATGAGTATACGTCCCTGGATGTCCCTGGGAACAAATACTGCACACGTTTTTAAGTGCGTTGAATAGAAAAAAAAAAAAAAAAAATAGAAAATGTTGGTTGTTAATAATAATCGCATCGAGGTGGCACCGTAGTTGCTTTCAATATATATACATTATTGAGAAAAAAAAAAAAAAAAAAAAGAGAACCATCGGTCGAGCACGCGCACACATAATATCTATTACTATTATTATTATAATATTGTCTCTCTTCGTAAACGTTCGAGTTTTGAATCTCAAAATCCGAGTTGCAACGAATTGCATTTTGTTGAAAAAAAAAAAAAAGGAGAAAGAGAGAGAGAGGAGAGACAAGCTGATGATTGGACGAGAGTATGACCCAATAGTATGAGTGCAAGTGAGACAGAATGAAATCCATCTGAACCAGCTGGTTGACAAGCCAGGGAGAGAGCAACCGAGTGAGCTTAGCCTTAGCTTGGTGGCCCAGTCGCTAGTGAAACGCGGGAGCCCTGCGACAATTCACGGATCGTGTTGTTTTTTTTTTTCCATACATACGTGTGCGAGAGAGGATTTATTATAAAAAAAAAATATTAAATAATCATAATAATAATCCAAAAAGGGAAAAAAAAAAAAAGAAACTTCTCTCTCCCTTTTTCATCAATTCGTTAACTCGCGCTCGTTTTTGTCATCATCATCATCATCTTGATTACAATTCAATCAGTTATTATAATTATTATTTAAAAAAACAAATGAGAAAGTGTTTTTTATTTATTTAAAATAAATAAATTAATAATTGACCTAGATTTATTAAATTCATTGTTGATATTATACTTTTTTTTCATCATCATAATCATCAAGGTGGTTCCCGCGCACTTATTATTATTATCATTATTATTTATATTAATTTTTATAAAAATTATTATAAAAAGTGTTAAAGCTATTATTAATAATTATAATTTAAATAATAATATAAAAATAATTTACTCCAAAATTGATTTAAAAATAATAATTAATTTAAAAGTGTTAAAAATTGGTGGTGTCAGTCTGTGTCGTGGTGTTCTTCACCCACTTAAAATCATACAACATATACAACAATTACTATATATATGACACAGTGACGACAATATTGAAAATAATATTAAAAAATATATTTACAGACATAAACACACGTTCTTAAATACCACACCTACAACTTGATATAAATCATATACATATATTTTAACTAACACACACACAAATTGAGGAAAAAAAAAAAAAAATTAGTCAGTCAGTCAGTCAGTGTGTGTTTGGTGCGCGGAAACGACTCGCAAGATGGCCGCTGATTCAGGAATGGAGACGTGTCCCTCCCCAGAAATTGCGGATTCCAGAAAACGTCCTTTGGATTGTGACGCTGATAACGGATCAACAAAAAGATCACATTACGGTTCAGGTAAATTTTTATCAAATTGTTATTAAATTTTAAATTAATTTCAACTCTAAATTTCTCTCCTTTTTTCTCTCTCTTCTCTTCTCTCTCTCTCTCTCTCTCTCTCCCTCGTTTCTATATACTTTTTCTTTTTCTCTCATTACACACACACACACAGTTGAATTTTAGTTCTATCGTTTGTTGGTTTCATTCGTACGTCGTGTCATCAAATAAGACGTTGGTTGGTTGGTTGATATTTTTTTTTTTTTTCATTTCATCTTGTTCTATTGATGTCTCTGTCATTTGCTTGCACTTCACCTAGTATTTATATTATTTGTACTTGTGTGTTGTACTCTATTTTGTGTTTTTTTTTTTAAATATATAATAATGAAAATACAACACATGCAATATGTTGGTGTCCTTGTCATCTTGAGTATTTACTTGTTACCAATTGACAACAGTCGATGATGGCCATTTCAATGATATTCTCACTCATGCATCCTATTATCATCATCATCATCATCATCATCATCTATGAATAAACCTGTTTTTCTAGTCTCCCTTTTAATTTTAAATATAATACAAGTAGAATTTTATTTTTTTTTATTTTAAATGTTACATACGTGAAGAGAGAGACTCTAGTCCCTTGGAGCAAATTCTTAATTCTTATCTCGGTCACTGCCACGTCCACTGAAATCTCTGACCCACTCATGACACATTTATTTTATTTTTTTTTAATTATTATTTTATCATATATATATATTTGACATTAATTTTATTTACATAATTGAGTCATTTTAATACAAATGATTGTAATTTTTTATATTTAAATAATTGATGAAATAATTTGTGATTATGGTAACTGTGCCATGAGGGGGTTGCTGACACAGTGACTATGCAATTTTATATTTGCGTCATTTAGTCTATTTGTTAATAATAAATACATCCATCAATATTACTTTTTTTTTTTTTTTGTTTAAATATATACTTACTGCTTACTGCAGTATTCAATTTTGTAAAAAAAAAAAAAAAAATATGGACTGTGCTGCTGGTGAGTCTTTCTTGGCACTAGGTCACGGGTCAAGGCTGAAAATTTTAACTTTGCATAAGTCTAAGCAAGCTAAATTTTATCATCTCGTTACTTGAGCTAATAATTATTATATTAAATAATTTAAACTATAATAATTGTCAAGGATTTATTTATTTAAAAAAAACCAAAATCAAATGGTATATCAACATATGGAGCTGTTGCTTGTAAAATATAAATTGTTAATTATGTTTGTTTGTGTGTGTATTTTTTTAAATTAAAAATATTAATAAATATAATTAATTTATGTAGGAGGAGATGGAATGTATCATCTCAAAGTACTTGTTCCGGGGGTGGCAGCAGGTGCCATCATTGGTAAAGGGGGCGAGACCATCGCCCAATTGCAAAAAGACAGCGAGGCCAGGGTCAAAATGTCCAAGGCTAGAGACTTTTATCCAGGTAATTGTTACAATTAATATATCATGTTACATAACAACATCATCAACAACAACAACAACTATTTTTATATAAAAATTGAAATAAAAAAACATCTATGAGCTAATAATAACAATAAAAAAAAAATACTTAATTAATTTAACAGGTACATCAGAACGTGTATGTTTAATAACTGGTAGTGTTGAAGCAATAATGTTAGTTATGGATTTTATTATGGAAAAAATACGTGAAAAGCCAGATTTAACGTCAAAAACAACAGTTGATTTTGATTCTGGTAAAGCATCAGCTGAACGAGACAAGCAGGTATGATGATTGGCTTGATGATGATGATAATTTTGTTTTAATATTAATATTAAATTTGTTGTTATGTTTAGGTTAAAATACTTGTACCAAATAGTACTGCTGGTATGATTATTGGAAAAGCAGGAAATTATATAAAACAAATAAAAGAAGAATCTGGTTCATATGTTCAAATAAGTCAAAAAGCTAAAGATTTATCATTACAAGAACGTTGTATAACTGTTATTGGTGAAAAAGAAAATAATCGTAATGCATTAACAATGATATTATCTAAAATTGCTGATGATCCACAAAGTGGTACATGTTTAAATGTCAGTTATGCTGATGTTAGTGGTCCAGTTGCAAATTATAATCCAACTGGTAGTCCATATGCACAAGCACCAACTGCAACACCAACTTATACATCACCAGCTGGTTTAAATGCTGGTAAATATTTAGATTAATAAATATTTAGATAATTAATTAATCAAATATTATATATTAATAATAATTTATTTAATTTTATTTACAGTTAGTTTATTAAATGGTGCTGGATTGAGTTTAAATTTAAATTTAGGCGCAGCAATAACAGCTGGTAATGCACCAGTTACAAATCAAGTTGTTGAACATATTAAATTAACACTAAGATCATCTGGTTTTTCTGATCAAGCATCTGCTGAAATAATAACAGCAATAGTTACACTTGCAAAATATAATATTCTTGGTATGGGTATGGGTATTGGTATGCCATCAAGTGGCATTAGTTATCTTGGTACACCAATGGATGGTACAACAAGTGCAAATGGCTCAAATAATAATGGTGGTGTATTTGGACCAATTGGTACTGTATCAGGTTTAGGATCAACATCACCAACACCAAGAAGCACCCTAGATCGTTATGAAACATTTGATCCATTTAGACAGAATAATACACAACCTGGTGCAATACATCTCAACAACAATTCATTTGGACTTGGAACAAATCAATTGTCACTAGTAAGTAAGAGTCCTACTACACAGGTTGATGTTGTCAATACCAAGGAAACACAAAAATTAGATATAGAAATTGCTGAAGTTATTGTTGGTGCAATATTAGGACCTGGTGGTAGATCACTCATTGATATACAACAAATGAGTGGTGCTAATATACAAATATCTAAAAAAGGCATGTTTGCACCTGGTACGAGGAATAGAATTGTTACAATAACTGGCTTTTTACCAACAATTGAAACAGCTAAATATTTAATTCAACAAAGAATTAATGCAGAAGAAAATAAACGAGCGCGTCATAATGCTATTGCTGGCATGATTCATTGATTCCTCTCTATCTTTTTTTCTTTCTCTCAATAACATTGATCATAATAAATATTTTTTTTTTTTTTTTTTTTTTTATCATATTCATCTTTAATTAATTATCTAATATACATATAAATGTATTTACTTGATCATTTTATTCTCTTTTTTAATTTTCATGACAAAATTTATATGATTAATTTTATCTTTTTTCGTCTCTATTCGCTCATCATCGTCATCATTTAGACTCCTCGTACCGCAATAATCGTCATACACACATGTTTTTTTTAAATATTGTATTTTTATTATTATTTAACATCACATTATTATTATTATTATTATTGTTATTATTATTGTTGTTGGGGTTTTCATATTTTTTTAATTTTTTTGTTGCATTGCCACCATCATCACCCTCTCCATCTATTAATGACTCGTTATTTTATATTTAAGATAAAAAAAGAAACAAATTTAAAAGAAAGAAAATAATATATATTTGTATAAAGCAATATTCAATACATAATTTAATGCAAATATTTATGCACAAAATATGTATGGTATATGTTATATACAATTATAAAATAATTGTTCTGTGATACACACCACGTTACGAGGCTTGATCACACGTACGACATATATACATCAAAATAATCATGCATACGCGTCCATTGGATATTAAATTTTTAAGTTAAAAAAAAAGAAAAACTAACTAACTAATTTTAAAAACAAATTGAAAATATTAAACAAATTTTGTGCTCAGTGCAATTGGTACTCTTCAACACACACACACACACACACTCACATCCACACTTAACAATATGAAAAAAAAAATAATAATAAATTCATTATAAATGAAAAACATTTTAAAATATTAAGATATTTTTATGAAGAATGAGATAATATTTTGGAAGGATATAAAATAATGATAAAAATAAAAAAAAAAAAAAACTTAATTGACATGACCTGCCTCATGCCACAATATAATTGTTGGATGAAGGCTCATTGAATAATGCCAAAGATTATTATCACAAATTTTTCAAAATAATTTTTATTTTTTCTTTTATTTTTTTTGTTGCGTTGAAATATTTATTAATCATACACTTTGTATATTGTTAAAAATAATTAATTAAAAGAGCTGGCTGGTACCGGTTTTAAGAAAATTATCACACAATATATATTCATGTATTATTTATAATTTTAAAACACAATATATATATATACATTCGCGTTTCAATCATTTCGTTATTTAAAATAATGAAAAAAATACAAAAAAAGTATCTTTTTATATAAAATATGAATGATAAAACAAATAATAATTGATGAATTTTTAAAAAATTTATAAATAGACATTATGACAACTCGTTGGTAGCATAAATATATTAATGAAATTAGATGGAAGGGTATTGTCAAGTTAATTGACAAGATGGTTAATGCAAACAACAAAAAACATTAAAAAAATATAGTAAAGGGATTGATAAACCATCAAATGTTGAAATTGAAAAAAAAAAAAACAAAATACATATGTATATAGGTGTTTACCTTTTGAAACAATGTAGACAATTTATTTTGCGCAGGAAAAATAGCTTCACGGCAAGGCAATGTACGACGAGCAAGGACTATACGGAAATGGAGCTTTCTACTGCGTACCTGACAATTTATCAAAAGTTTGATCAAACAATAATGGTTGATAATAACACACACACTATGACACTAATTGTCCTCGTGATGCGACAACCCAAGTATGCCGAGAAGCTGATTTTCCTTAAATAAACCTTACCCGGAAGATACTGTTCACATTTGTCGATATATATTTATATATAAATAACAATAATTTTTTATATATTTATATATATTGACTAGCTATGAAAATTTAAAATAGGTAAGCGTCAAAGAGATGTGTTTACAGACTACCTTAATTAATGTGGTCAAATTGTTTCATTATTATCAATATTCAATTTTTTTTTTTTTCATTTCTTTTTAATTGTTTTCTGTTTTCTTAATTATTATTATTCTCATTGACTATTGCAATCTTGGCCTGTTTTTTTTTTTTTTTTTTTTTTTTTTCGATTTCTATGAGAAAAAGAAATTTTTTTTTTTTATAATTGTTTTTATATTTTGATGTCAAACACACATTACTTTTTGTGTTATTTTTTTTTAATTGTATATTTATATATTAACGTTTAATGGTCTAATTGAAAAATAAAAAAAAAATAAATATAATCAATTTCTAATGATATTTTACAAAATTATAATCATGTGTATTATTTTGTTTTTTTTTAAATTGAAAAAAAAAAAAAGTGAATATTAAGTCTGTGTGCATGTCTCTTTGGTGATTGCATTGATAAAAAAAATAAAAAAAATATAAATTGTAGTACATTGTGTAATGAAAGACAATTTAAAATAAAATATAAATTGACTTTTTTTAATAACATTGATTCTACAATATTAGAAATTGAACATGTAATGTAGCAAAAATAATATTTATGCTACTTTCGAGTTGTTGTTGATGTTAAAAGTATTTAATACACAATAAAACAAAATACATTATAAATTCAAAGCCATTATTATTTGTAATTAAATGTAATTCATTCAAACTAGCCAAAATTATATCAATCTGAATGAATTACGTTTTATTAAATAATAACATTCAAAACTGTCAAAGATAAATTAATTCATTAATAATATATTCATCATCCAACAACATTTGATTAATAAAAAATAATTTAAAAAAAAAAATACAAATTATAATTAAATTTCATTTCGTCATTAACAAACACACATGTACTTTTCTTTTTTTAATTTTTTTTTTAAATTAAATTTAAAAGAACAATTAATAATTTAAAAATTTTAAAAATATTTTTTTTCACATTTCTACATCACAAGTACATGTGTGTCATAAATAAATTCACAACATAATAATTATAATAAAAGAAAAAATTGTAATTAATATCGAAAAAAAAAAAAAAAGTAAAATTCATTTTCATTATTATGGCTAAGCTAGTAATTGTAAAATAAAAAAATGAAATTAAGTAAAATAATTAAATAAAAAAAAAATACTTAAAAGAGTAATTTTAAGAAAAAAATAAATAAAAAAACTCTTTTAAATTTTTTTTTTAGTTAATAATTTATCTCACCATACAAGATGACAATTATTTAAAATTATTGTCACAATACTTGGCTGTGTGTGCTAGGCTATACATTCATCATTAAAAATCATTTTCAATGAAATAGATTACGTTAAAAAATTCATAAATATATTAAATATATTTCTTAACAAATAAATATCTAAATTCAATTCACACTTATACATGTATACGTATTCATAATTATACACACACACACAAACATACATCAACATTATTATTAATATTATTATTATTATTATTATTATTGTTATATTGAAAAAGAAAAGAAAAAATACATTCATAACATTAAAACAACATCATGTACCAATTTCACAAACTTCATTATTCCTTAATCGTCGAACGATTTAAAGAAAATAAGTAATAATATCGAAATAGAAAATTTAAAAAAAGAATATATATATATATATTAATTAATTAAATAGTTATACAGAATTTAAGTAATATATGTCAGTTTATAGAAATTTTTGTTTTTCTCTCTTCATTGATGATTGTGCCATAATTTTTGTGGACATTTCAATAATTTTTTTTCATTCATTATTATTATTAAACGTTTAATTAACGTTAATTAAAGCTGAAATTGTTAAAATAATTCATAGTTGTTGGTAATGATAATGTAATTTCCAATAGAATATTTACAATTTTCTTAATTTTTTTTCATATTATTTCAATCAGTTTAAAATGCAATGGTGCTATTGGAAATTTTTTAATTAACACGTTTTTATTTTTGCTTTGATTTACTATTTGTTTGGTGAAAGAAAAATGATAAATATATATTTATAGATTTAATAATTTATTTATAGAAAGAAAAAAAAGAAATTAAGTCACAAAAATTTTTTTAAAAAAATATTGCACTGATTGACAATAGAAAATTTGTATATTTTTTGGGATGTTGAAAAAAAATCCATTGAGATAAAGTGTTCATTAATATGTGTTTTTAATAAAATTAAATATTGGTAGATATTTTAGATGGTTTTTTTTTTGTTTTTTTAAAGGCATATCTTGTGAGCCAAGCTAAGCAAAATATTTAAAATGCAATCTTCAAGCCTAAATGTTTATATTGATACAAAATTAAATTTAAAAAAAAAAAAACCGTCATTTACAATTGTTAAAGAACTGAGAAATTTAAATTGGTAGTACCTCATTGCGATCAAGTAAATTACAGACGAAATCAGAAACAATGACGTCCAGAAAAGTTTTTAAAAAAAATTTAGAAAAAAATGGTCAAAAGGGTTATTAAAAAAAATTGTATGTTATTTCGTTGGATGCGATAGGTGATAGTCTTAATTATTGTTAACACGGTAAAAATATTTTGGCTAAGTATAGTAAAAAAAAAAAAGAAAATTAAAACGGTTTTAAAATTAATATCATGCTAGATAAAATAATAATAATAATAATAATAACAATTGAATAATATAACACAAATAAATTTTAAAAATAAATAAATAAATTGACAATGTTAAACACTCTATAAATATATATATATATAAACCGGATGATAAAATAAAAATTGTTGTTTGTTGAGGTAGAAAAAAAAAAAAATAAAAATAATTAAATAATGTAGCAAGTAGCAGCTCGAAATACAGATGAAAAATTTTAAGTACCTTGTTGAAAATAAGCATACAAAAAAAAAGAAAATAGTGTTCTAGTTATGGCAAATGAAAAAAAAATTAAAAAATATATAAAAAAAGAAAAAAAAAATATAAAAATACAAAAAAAAAAAAAACATTTAATTGCAAAAATCTAGTACGTGTGGTTGCAATTCGCTAAAAGCACGTTAAAAATCGCGTTAAAATTATAAGGTCCCATAATAAATAAATAAATATTATATAAATAAATAGAAGAAATAAATAAATAAATAAAATTTTATCAATAAATTCCAGTTGATAGAAAAATAAAATCTACCGAATTATCGGTTTAATTTAATTATTTTAAATGAAATAAAAAAAAAGAAAAAATATATATACAAAACCAATGTGAAAAAGACGTTTGAATTTATCTTAATATTATTATTATTATTATTATTATTTTCGTTATATAATTATTTAAAAATAATAATAATAAAAAAAGAAAATAAAAGAAAAGAATTGTGTTGATTAAAAAATGCAAATGTGATTATTCGTTTAATTGCCAACAAAGAAATATATTATTTAAACAAAAATAACAAAATGACAAAATAATAATTTATTAAAAAATAATAAATAATAATAATAATAAACTCTGGAGATATATATAAATATTAATGTATATCGAATTCGAGCAGCTGGCTGCAACCCAAATAGTACCAGGGAAATCGTTCGTAAAAATAATTAATGTTTTTCTACGATCGAGTATTGTACCTTACATTCCTTTGGCTATAAATTTAATTATTTATAAAAACAAAAAATAATGTCGATTTACATAAACACACATACATTTACAATATGCACGCAATCCTGTGTTTATTAATATTTTCAAAATAAAAAATTGTCATTAAAATATTGGCTTAATCATTAAAAACGAAATTATAAATTAAATCAAAAAAATTAAATTTAAACAGACAATCTTGATTTTATTTTAATATTTGATAAATAAAATGATGAATATTAATAAACACAAAAAATAACATAAATAAATAAATTTAATTTCGATGCAAAAATATAATATTTATCAGCCAGGGATATTGTCATAAATGTGCTTATCGCTTGATTATTCAAAATAACATATTACACATTATTAAATATAAACAAATTAATTAAAAAAAAAATATATAAATCAAGTGGTTCGATACGTTCATCAATCAATTGTAAAAAGAAAAAAAAAAAAAAAGAAAATTTTATTATTATTATTATTCAAATGGCATTTGTTTAGGCGCATTGTTGTAATATATATAATTTTTTTTCTTTTTTTCTTTTTTAATTAATCGTTAAATCATGCGTTATTGTTTTGAGTATAAATAAAAGTTGATATGATTTTATAATAATGTAGAATTAGTTATTATAATCATGCATCACACAAACATACACACGACTTGCCAAAATTTGTATAAATATTATTTTAAAACGAAAAAAAAAAAAAACATCATCAACTTTTATTTATTTACAATTTATATATTTATTTTTAATAATATCACAATTGCTTTTTTTCTTTAATCAATTTTTATCTAAATCATTTTTAAAATATCAATAAATTTGGGGTATTGCTTATTGTTATTTAAATTAAAATTGTAATTAATTATTAAAAGAAAAAACAATAATAATAATAGAAAAGAAAAAAAAAAAAACATTTTAATCTAGAATTAATTAAAGAAACATTCTAACCACGTTAATTTAAATCCACAAATTGTTATTCTTTCACTGCATTCGTCTTTTTTCTCTCTTCATTAAATGTTAAATAATTATAATATAAATAATATATCAACTATTTTCATTCATGAAAAAAAAGAATAATAAATAAACAAAAAATTGAAATAAAAATAAATAAAGCATCGTTTACCTGTATGACAAGTTACGTAATAAATGCTCATAAATGCATTATGTTGTTATTCATTTCACCAACCTAGCTACCAACATCACCATTTAATTAATTTTATTTATTATAAATAGATAATAGACTATCAATCAATCATCAAACTATATCTGTTTTTCTATCTACTTGAAATTCATTTATCAAGTTGATCTTTCATTTGATTACATTTGACATCCAGTGTTATCATCATTGACTTAGTTTTATTGATATATATAACTATAAATATTTTGTATATAATATATATATATATATTTTTTTACTATTTTTATTATTTTAATTTTTTCAGATAATATATTTTTGCATTAATAAAAAAATATTGTCAAGTAAATATGTATATTATTATAATTGTGATTTTTTTTTTGCATTCAAATTATTTCTAATTTATATTGTTAATATAATAATTAATAAATTGTGTATTTTTTTTAATTTTTTTTGTTTTGTTATAAAATTGTTGATGATGAAAAATAAAATTTAAAAAATAAATATTATAATTATTTTTAGGCTTGGAATAAATTGAATTAATTTTTTAAATATAAAATATTTTATTTATCTTGAAAATTTTATACAGATGTATATAGTGTGAGTATTTCAAGGTGTTTTTTTTTCTAGGAAAAAAAGATTTCTCTTTTTAAATCCTAGACAAAAGAATTTTACAAATGTTATGTGTAAAAACTGAAAACTAAGCAGGTTTTTGTATATCAGTTAACCACTGGCAGTCACTTGGTCTTGCTGTGCATCTTGCTAAAAATTTATTGCTGATTTTTGTTTAAATTTTACATTATATTTATTTAAAAATGAAAATAATTATTACATTTTTTTTGACTCTTTGTGTTACATCAATATATTGCAGTGAAAATGCAACGGTGGTAATTGTTGATAATCAATTATTGTATGCAAGAACAAGTGAAATATCATTGTTTGTGGTGAATAAAAATGTAACATCAATTGCACCAGATTCCTTTCAAGATCTTGATGATTTAATTGCACTTGTTTTAAATGATAATCAAATAACGTCATTTGAAAATGGAACGTTTTCGTATTTTTCAAACATTGTATGGTTGGAGATCCAACGCAACAAATTAAAGGAAATACAGGATGGTCTATTTCATAACCTTGATGCATTGGAACACCTCTACTTACAAGAAAATGAAATAACACATATTGGTCAACGTGCATTCATCAATTTATTCCAATTAACTAATCTTGATCTTAGCAAAAATAAATTGACATCATTAACACAAGATTTTTCTCACATACAATCATTAGTGGGACGATTTATATTTTCTTGGAATCAAATAAATCATATAGATCCAAATTTATTTGCCAATCGTATTAATTCTTATAAAATTGATTTGAGTCATAATAATTTAACAACTATTCGTTCCAGGGTGTTTCGTTCAAATGCCAACGAATTTGAAGTTGATTTAACTTACAATAACATTGAATTTATTGAACCAAACGCTTTCCCAGATGAATTATCGTGTAAAGTACACATTAATTATTATCATTCCAAAAAATTCATTCCAGAATATTGTGATGTAAATATGCTGTGAGGATAGGACAGCCATAGATTATAATGATGATGTGCCATTGTGTCTTGATAAACCAATAATTATAAATAACTCGAAAATTTAAATAAAAAAATTTTCAATAAAAATAAAAATTCATTATAAAAGTCACGTTTATTCATCTGCCATTGAACCTCATCTGTTTTATTTTTTTTTTTTTCTAAAAACTATGATCACAAAAATTAATTTGAATATAAAATAATTATTGTTTTGATATTAAAATTTGGTAATCAAAAAACTAAATAAATCATAAATGTATATTGCACAAATAACGATAATAATAAAACTATTCATCATTAATTATAATAATTTTTAGAAAATAAATAATATAAAATTCAGCTTATACAAAAAATAAATCGATTTGTAATTGAAAATGTTTTATAATTTAAATTATAAAAAAATAGAATCCTGATTTATAAATAAAATGAAAATTAAAAAAAAATAAAATTCATTAAAATTTAAAACTCACATTGTACTTATTTATTTATCCACCCCATTGTTTATTTGATAATAATATTGTTTTAACAAATAATATTTACTTATAAACAAAATAATTAAAATCTTGATCATGGGTTTATTTATTTATAAATAATCAAAAAGAGAACAAAAAAATTAATTAAAAAAAAAAAAAAAAAAATCCTTTTGAACTTGGATAATCCTACATATAATAACTTTTGCTGATGACCAAGCTGAAGAAACAACACGTGCTGATGATGTATCACCAGGTATTTTGGTCAAACTTGCAGCATTTTTTTCGCATCATTTTTAAAATGTTGTGCAACACCTCCAAGTCTTGGAAAATTATTATCAAATTAATAGTGCTGTTATTATTATTTTTCAATTGATTCGCTAGTGGAAATTCTTCTCCGCCTTAATAGCGTATAGACGGTGGCTATCAAATGAACGGTTCGGAGAATTAATTTAAAAATTTACAGGATGATAGGAAAAAAGTTCCTCAATAATATGTGTACAAAAAATTACGGGAAAAATATTTTTTTCAAAAATTATAAATTTAACAAGTCAATCAACACTATATAGAGTCATTTCCACGATTCCAATCTTATTTTTTTTTTTTTTTTAGTTAATAAATGTAAAGAACAGTTGTCTCCAAAATTTACTCAGTAATAAAGAAAAAAATTCTAAACAATTCAAAATAAAAAAAATCTCAGGAGCTATATTTTTTATATGAAAATAAAAGAAATAATAAAAAATTTAAAAATAAAGTATGCCGAGTATGTCGACTCTTGAGTGGCTGTGATATCTAGTAATAACTAGATATTACTAGATATTCATGGCCGTAGCATTCGTGTGTATGTGTGTCAGTGTGTGTGACAATTTGATACGCAAATTGACAACAACAGCATCAAAATTTTGGAGTAATATTATAAACAAACAATTAATGTAAGTATAATTTATTTAAAAAACTAACTATTAATAATAATTAATTAAAATATATATTTTTTGATATTAGATTGTTCAAAGATGGTTGAAGAGCAAGAAAATCTATCTGGTCTGGCATCAGACACATTGGCTCCAAATCATAAAAGTCTTGATGACAATAATGGAGATGTCAAACGTGTTGGTAAATCACGTCATCGTAAAAAGGCACTACATGCATCAATATTAAAATTAATGGAATTTTATTTTAGTGATGCTAATTTAAATAAAGATAGATTTTTAAATAAACTCATTGAAGCAAATCCATACGTTGATCTATCTGTATTTTTAAAATTCAATAAAATACGTAATTTAACTGATGAAACAAGTAGAATTGCTAAGGCACTAAGTAATTCAACAATACTTGAATTGTCTGACGACAAAAAAAGGGTAAAAAGATCAACACCAATATGTCAAAAGCAGAACATTGAAGATTGCATGATTTATGTTGAAGGTTTATCAATTGATACTGATCATGACTGGTTATCAAGTGTATTTTCAAGATATGGACCAGTTGATTATGTGTCAATACCAAGATATAATAATACTAAAAAAATAAAAGGTTATGCATTTGTTGAATTTGCTAAAGCTGAAGATGCTAAAAAATGTTTAAAAGAATTTACTGATCAAAATTGTACATTACCATCACAAATAGCACCACATGATTTAATGAGTATTAAAACATTTAGTGATGATGATCAATCAACAAATAATACTGTTGTTAAAATTGAAACGTCACAAGAAGTGGCTGCATCATCATCATCATCAACATCAACAACAACAAAAAGACCATTAGACAATGGTGCTGATACTGAAGATGATTGTAAACCATCAGAAATAAAAAAAGCACGTTTAATGAATGATGATGATAATGATGATGGTTATGTTGATGAAGAAGAAGAAACAACAAATGAAGTTGTTACTCAAAGTAAGGATCAAGATGAGGATAAAAAAAAACAAAAGAAAAAAAATAGAAAACGTAGAGATAGAAATGAACAGCCTTATATTGAAGATTATGGTTTGAGAATCATGTCCAAGACAGATTGGAGAATATTGAGAAATAAATATTTGAATATGCAACGTGAGAGAATGAAGCAATTGAAACAAGATTTAAAGAAAACACGTATGAGTCCATATTCATATGATCAACGTGATGCTACATCAACATCATCAGTAGCAGTAGCAACAAGTGATGTACCACGACCAACACCACGACCACGACCACCAGCAACTGATGATGGATCATTAAAAAAACCAAAACAAGAATTACAGCCAAAATTTACATTTACTGAAGGTTTAATTGTCAAGATAGAACTTGATGAGCATCATTGTACTGATGCAAAAAGTTTAAAAAGTGAATTTCGCAATGATACTAATGTCAAGTACATTGATATTCATGATGGTACAAATATAATTTATGTACGTTGTGATACACCAGAAGGAACAAATAAATTTGTTGAAAAATATTCTGATGAAAAAACAGTAACAGTATTGACTGGTGATGAAGAAAAATTGTACTGGGATAAAATGAATAAAGATAGGGCACAAAAATTTGAGAAAAAAAATCGTAAAGAAAATAAACAACGGGGAAGAGATAAATTACTTAAAAAAGCTGAAAAAGAATTGGGAAAACATATTAGATTTGATGATGTATAAATAAAGTCATTTGTTTATTTTATTTTTTTTCTTTTATTATTAATAATAATTACAATTAAATTAAAAAATAAATTTAAAACAAAATTATTTATTTTATTTATATTATTTTTACCACCTTGCTTGTCCAAATCCTCCACCACCACGACCACTAGTAACTGATGTTTTACATGATGTTTTAAAAGTAAATTTCGTAATAATACTAATGTCAAGTTCATTGATATTCATGATGGTACAAATATGACTTATATACGTGGTGAATTGTGATACGCCAAAAGGGATAAATAAGATTTGATGATGTATAATAAATTCATTTGTTTATTTTATTATTATTAAAATAATTATTAAAGTCGTATAAAAAATAAAATAAATATAATTCATAAAAATTTGAGAAAAAAAAAACGACAAAACAACCTTAGATAAAGTGATCATGATCATTATTGTTTTTTTCAAAGCTGCTTGCTTTGACATTGTCAGACAACTTTATTGACACGTAATAATCTCTGATATTTCCAAAAATTTCATCTATCTTGCCAATTTGCTGTTTACTTTCTGTGTAAATTGGTGCATTGAAATATGGTACTTGTTCAATATCAACTTTAGCAACAAGATCATCTTGTACAGTCCATTCAAAACATCAAAGAGGTTCAACATGATCAGGTGGTCCTTGATCAAATCTATAATTTAATTCATATATCACAATTATTATTTGAACAATAAATAAATAAAATCAAATTTATTTATAATAAATAAATAAGAAATATTTATCCACGACCTTTGTCAACACCACTTCTTCGGCCACCACGTCCACCAAAGCCACCAAATGACATGTTGATATCTGGAAAAATATATTTATACCTATATTTATAAATATACCGGCATGCACATGTTTTTGTTTTCAATTTGGAGATTAAAGTATATTCTAATAATTAACACAATTAATAAACACAGTATATACCTATAACAATTGTTATTTATATATTTTTGTTATTTTAACAAATACTATTTACCTGTTTTAATTAATTAATTTATTTTTTCTTAAATGTTAAATATCTCAACGTGGATCGTGGAATTTATTTGTTTACATTTGTTTATTGTTTAATTGTGTGTTTAATACTCTTTTTCACACACACACTTAACACATTTATAGATTTCAAGGAGCAAGTGTCATGGCTACCTACATCGCCATTTTTCCTTTTTTTTAATTTCATATATTGGCGCGAAAGATTTGAATTTTTTTATATCAAAATTTCGTTGATATAATTTTCATTATTATTGTATATTAAATTTTTATTTAAACGAAATTGTTGGTAATTTCATATATGGAGAAAACAAATTTAATACAAATGTATGCAATTTATTATTTTGATTTTTATTATTAACAGTAAAATGGTATTATTTTTATAATTTTTATTTTATTTATCATTTGACCATTATTTTTAATATTATTTATTAATTTTTTCCAGTATAAATATTCCAACTTTTAAATAGAAATTTTTTTAGAACAATAAATATATATTTAACTATATAGTTATTCAGTACTTGATTTTTTATTATAAAATTAAAATTATTATATTTATTCTTCTAAAAAAAAAATATTCAAAACAACATCCTGGTGGAAATGCCGGAATAAAAAATCAATTTATACATTATTTGAAATTGAAGAAAAAATTTATTAATTACAAGTTTTTTTTTTTCGTAAAGTAATGTTAGATACATTGTGAAGGTAAAATATTTATTTTTCAAAAAAAATAAAAATAAAACAGACAGCAGATAAATAAAAAATGTAACTTTTATTGAATTTTATTTTCAAAAAATTTTCATGTTATTTGTATCTATAGTTATACAATACAGTTTTATATTTATTAAAAAACTAGTTATTTTCATTATTAATTTTATTCGTTTATCAAGACACAATGACACATCATCATCAATATCTACTATGACCATGCACGACAATATTTTGCAAAGAATGTTTGGTAAATATAAAAAGTACTGTGTAATGTACACGATGATGAAGGCCGCATTGCATCTGGTTCAACAGATTCAATATTATTGTCATTTAAATCAAGCTCAAATTTGTAAGCGTATGAATGAAAGACCATGGAACGAATAACTGTCAAATTATTATGACTCAAATCAATTTCATAAAAATTAATATAATTGTCAAATAAATTTGGCTCTATATGATTTATTTGATTCCAAGAAAATATAAATCGTCCCACTAGTGATTGTATGTGAGAAAAATCTTGTGTTAATGATGTCAATTTATTTTTGCTGAGATCAAGATGAGATAAACTTTTTAAATCCTTAAATGCACGTTGACCAATATGTGTTATTTCATTCTCTTGTAAGTAGAGGTATCTCAAGTGAACAAGGCCATCAAAGAGACCATCTTGTATTTCCTGTAGTTTGTTGCGTTTAACTGCCAACCAAAACATATTTGAGAAATGCGAAAAAGTTGTATTTTCAAATGACGTTAGTTGATTATCATTCAAAGAAACACCACCAAATCCACCAACATCTTGAAAGGCATTTGGTGCAACTGATGATATATTTTCATTATCCAAAATTAATCCAAATCGTACTGAATCACAATAAGCATACAATAATCTATTGTCCACTTTAATAACAGTTGTATTTTTACAATAAATTAAAGTAACACAAAGAGTCAACAAAAACGTAATTATTATTTTCATTTTGAAATAAATATTATATAAAATTTATTAATATAAATCAGGAATAAATTCCTAGCAAGATGAACAGGACCAAGTGATTTTCAGTGGTCAACTGATATATGCACGAAAACCTGCTTAGTTTTCATATGAAATTTGTAAAATGTGGTGGAATGTTTTTCTCTAGAATTTGAAAAGAGAAATCTTTTTTTCCTAGAAAAAAAAACACCTTGAAATTGCTTGAAATGCTCACTATATACAATATACATCCAAACATAATTTTCCAGATAAATAAAATATTTTATATATTTAAAAAATTAAATCAACTTTTTCCAAGCCTTAAAATAATTTTATTATTTTTTTTTGTCTTCTAAATTTTGATACTTAAGCTAATTAGATGGGAACCATCAACAATTTTATAACAAAACAAAAAAAAAAAATACACAAAATTAATAAAAAAATTACAATTATAATAATATACATATATTGACTTGACAAAATTTTTTTATAAATGCAAAAAAAATATTATCTGAAAAAATTAAAATAATAAAATGAGTAAAAAAATATATATTTGATGAAAAAATAA
This sequence comes from Aphidius gifuensis, assembly GCF_014905175.1. NCBI lineage: Eukaryota > Metazoa > Arthropoda > Insecta > Hymenoptera > Braconidae > Aphidius > Aphidius gifuensis. Next base: position 24,745,483 of record NC_057791.1, on the reverse strand, counting down.
TAATTCAAATTCAACAAATAAATATAACAAACATTTAATATTTTTTTTTTTTTTTTTAATAAATAAGATTTAATTTTTTTTTTTTTTTCTTTCTTTTATTTAATTTTTTTTTTAAAAGTATTAAAGAACAATGAGGTGAACATATTTTTTCATTTTTTTAAAAAAAACACCCACACTATGTACTAAGGGTCGTTTTTTTTAGGAAGATATTTTTTTTTAAATATACATGTTATTCAAATAGTTATACAATACAATTATACATCTATCAAAAATTTAGTTATTTTTATTTTAAATTTTATTTGTTTATCACGACAAAATGGTACATCATCATCTGCAAGTGATTATTATTTTTTATAATTAAAAAAAATTACACGACAAATTTAATTATTTATTTTACTACTTAGCTAAATCTTTAAAAAATATGTCATTTGATTAAGCCAAAATTAACATTTAGATTTCTTGGCACGCATTCTTTGCTCAGGACCAACACCATCATCAAGGTAGATTTTGTATGATAAACACGAGAATGCTTTTGGTTCAATAGTTTTGATATCATTATAAGTTAAATTAACTTCAAACTTGTCAGCATTTGCATAAAACACCTTGTTGTGAATAATTGACAAATTATTATGACTCAAATCAATTACATAAGATTTAATAGCATCAGCAAATAAATATGGTTCTATATGTGCTATCTGGTTCCAAGAAAAGTCCAATTTTCTTTCTGGCATTTGTAAGTGATAAAAATCTTGTGTTAATGTTGTTAATTTATTTTTGCTGAGATTAAGATCAGTTAAACAATATAAATTTGCAAATGCACGTTGACCAATATGTGTTATTTCATTTTCTTGTAAGTGAAGATAAACCACTTCACCAAGACCATCAAAGACACCATCCTGAATTTCCTTCAGTTTGTTACGTTTAACTGCCAACCTTTTTAATTTTGGTAAACTCGAAAAAGTTCCATTTTCAAATGTTGTTATTTGATTGTCGTTCAAAAAAAGATAAAACAAATATTCACCAACATCTCGAAAGGCATTTGGTGCAACTGATGATATATTTTTATTCTCCAAATCAAAAAATAATGATGACGCAGTTGATTTTAATTTTTTATTCGTATACACTAATCTATTAGCAACTTTAATCACGACTTCATCTTCACAATATACTAAAGTGCAGACACAAAGAGTCAACAAAAACGTAATTATTATTTTCATTTTGAAATAAATATTATGTAAAATTTATTAATATAAATCAGGAATAAATTTCTAGCAATATGAACAAGACCAAGTGATTGTCAGTGGTCAACTGATATATGTACGAAAACCTGCTTAGTTTTCATATGAAATTTGTAAAATGTTTTTGTCTAGGGTTTGAAAAGAGAGATTTTTTTTCCTAGAAAAAAAAAAGACATAAAATGCATATCTAACTGATGAAAAAATAATAATTATAATATAACAAATAAATATAGCCATTATAAAACATTTTTTTTATTTTTTATTTAATAAATAAAATTTAATTTAGCTATTATTCTTTAAATATTGAAAATGTTGGTGAATAATATATTTATTTGTTTAAAATTTAGACATACTACACCATTGATGCACTATTGATCAAGTAGATAACATCAATACCGATTAAAAAATAAATGCATGGTACGATCAGGATTCTATTTTTTTATTATTTATAAATTATAAATTATTTTCAATTACAAATCGATTAATTTTCTGTACAAGCTGAATTTTATATTACTTATTTTCTAAAAATTATTATAATTAATAATGAATAGTTTTATTATTATCGTTATTTGTGCAATATACATTTATGATTTATTTAGTTTTTTGATTACCAAATTTTAATATTAAAACAATAGTTATTTTATATTCAAATTAATTTTTGTGATCATAGTTTTTAGAAAAAAAAAAATAAAACAGATGAAGTTTAATATTTTAAGAGTTATTTATATGGAAATTTTTTTTTCAAAATATTCATGTTATTACAACAATACAATTATACATCTATCAAAAATTTAGTTATTTTTATTTTAAATTTCATTTGTTTATAAAGATAAAATGGTACATCATCTGCAAGTGAATATTATTTTCATGATTATTATGATTCTGTATGATGAACATGAGAATAGACATGTACCAAGTTTTGAATTAAATTTAATCATTATATTTTTTTTAATAATTAGTTTTACAAGACCAAATAATAAAATGTGAATAAATAAAAAAAATATTGTAAAAATTTTATTAGGACAAGTGTTCCTAGTCTAGATGTCTTCCTGTCTGATTTTTATCAGAATAAGTTTTTAAAAAACATATAAATTCATATATTTAATAAATTTAATATTTAATATACCATAGTAATTTTTGTTATGCTCAAACGTAAAATTTATTTTGTTTATTAAATATATCATAAAAAAAATTCTTTTTTTAATGTCATTATTTATAATTTATTTATTTTTCTTATTCCCTACGATGAGTAGTTTATTATCAAAAATTTGAAGTTAACTCGGGATTGAATCCCATACCTTATTGAATGGAAACACTACGCGTTATCCGCTGCGCCACAAGAGAATTAAATTTTTACTATAGGGCACATCGTAAATTTTCAGAGGATCATTTTAATTTTGTTCACAACAACAACGTAAAATTTTATGAATACAAAGCAAAAAAACAATATATATATTTTACCATGGTGCAATGTAATTTTTAGGCTGGATTATTTTAATTTAAAAATTTGGCCTCGGTAGAAATTTCTTTATGCGTCGTAATTTTTTATCTGAACATGGCAAAAAAAAAAACATTATATATATAGATTGCTATGGTACATTTTAATATTTCAAAGCAATATTGCTACTTGCAAATTTTAAAATTTGTTTTTTTTTTTGTTAACATGATCGTAAATATTTCAATAGTTAGAAGATAAACCCTCAATGATATAACACCATCAAAAATTTGCTGAAAATTTTTTTCCGTGTATTATTTAATTTTCAATTTTTCATATTTTTAAATTTTTCTCATACTTTTTTATTTCACCTTTGGCTTGTAATTAATTTTGTTTTTTTAATTTTATTTTCCACTCCAGTTGACTCTAAAGTTGTAAAAATATATATTTTACATTATTATAAGTTGTTTGAACGAGGAATTATTATTTTTTAATAATAAATTAATGGTATATAATACATGTAGTTTTATTGTTAAATATATAAAAAATGTGTTAACAAATTTAAATTTATTATACAGAGCAATTATACAGAGCAATTATTTATGATATATACTGTACTTTGAATCGGAAATATAAATAAATGAATAAATTTTTACTTTTATTGAATATTTTTATTTAAATTTGCATAGTATTTATTGAGTTATACAATACAGTTTTATTTTTATTAAAAAAGTAGTTATTTTAATTATTTGTTTATCTGCAGGTGAATATTATTTTTATAAATAAAAATACATTATACATATTATATTATATTACTGCTACCAAATTTTTTTTTTAACAATTTTAACTGAATCGTTTGAAAAAATGTCGTTTAGTTCAATATATTGACTATAATGGAAATGTTATCAACTCGAATGAACAATATTTTGGAGAGACTTCTTTCAAATGATAATTATCAGGATCAACGTGTATTTTACACGATTTTACTCGCGAGAATGCATTTTTATCAATAGATGTAATATTATTGTAAGCTAAATAAACTTCAAAGTTGGCAGCATTTGCATGAAACACTTGAGATCCAATAACTGTCAAATTATTTTGACTTAAGTTAATTTGATAAACATCAGCATTACTATAAAATAAACTTGGATCTATATGTGTAATTTGATTTTTACGAAAGTCGAAATGTCGTACTGGTGATTGTATGTGATAAAAATCTTGTGTCAATGATGTTAATTTATTTTTGCTGAGATTGAGATGCATCAATCTGAATAAATTTGCGAATGCATGTTGACCAATATGGGTTATTTCATTTTCTTCTAAGCTGAGATAGCTCAACCGAACAAGGCCATCAAAGAGACCATCTGGTATTTCCTTCAGCTTGTTACGGTCAACTTTCAAGAATCCGATTTCTGAGAAATGCGAAAAAATTCCATTGTCAAATGATTTTATTTGATTATCATTTAAAACAAGTGCAAATAATTTATTTAGATCTCGAAAGGCATCTGGTGCAACTGATGTTACATTTTTATTCTTCACAAATAATGATATTTCAGTCGTTCTTGCATAAACTAATTGATTGTCAACTATTATCACAGTTTCATTTTCACAATATATTGATGTAACACAAAGAGTCAACAAAAATGTTATTATTATTTTCATTTTAGAATAAATATTATATAAAATTTATAAACAAAAATCAGAAATAAATTTTTAGCAAGATGCACAACAAGACCAAGTGATCGCCGGTGTTTAACTGAATGTCTGAATAACTAATACAACCTCATACGAAAATTTGCAAAAACCTGTTTACTTTTAACATGAAATTTTCAAGCTCCGAATTTAAAAAGAGAAATCTTTTTTTCTAGAAAATAGAAAAACAACATGAATAAATATATTTATTTATTTATTTGCCAAAATGTTTATTTTTATTTTTATTGTGGATTACAAATTATTATCATGATGAAATATCTTGTGAATTTTAAATTTTAACAAGAGCATACAATTATTTTTACATAAGCAAATATTATTTTAAACATTTTTTAGTATATTATTTAGATTTTGCAAATTCAACAAATGCAAATGTTATAACAATTAAGGAAGTTGCGTTGTTTTTTTTTCTGTTTTTTTCATTCAAAGTACAAATTTGTCAAAAAATTTTTACTGATTTATTTAATGGGATGTTTGTTTTTTTTTTTTTTTTAATTTTCAATTAATAATAAAATAAATGATGATGATTAATCTTGTGTATATAAAGTGATGCGCTGTAAATACAATGTCTCTTGCTGGCTGTTGTTGCTTCTTCCTCAAATAATTACAATTATTGATTTATTATTAAATTAATCTCAATTATTGTAATTTTTTAAATATAGGATTATTAATAATCATTACAATAAATAATTTTTTTTTTTATATTTAAATGGAAAATAAAATCGTTACTATAAATAGCTTGAAATTATATTGTGGGCGTTGTGGAAATAAAATAAATTAAATTAAATATTATTGAAAAATGAAAAATTAATAATAATTTAAATTCTGATAGAGTTTTTTTTTTTTGTTTTAAATTAACAGACTAATTTATGTTGTGAAATGAATTATTGTCATTAACAATAATCTAGTATTACTTGAGTTAATTTAATAAAATTATTTTTAGGCTTGAAAAAAGTTGAATTAATTTTTTAAATATAAAATATTTTATTTATCTGGAAATTATTTTTTATTAATTATTTATTTTTCTGAAAATTGCTAGATTTATGTGTATAGTAAATATTTCAGGTTTCTCTTTTATTTTCTAAGAAAAAATAGTTTCTCTTTTTTCATCCTAAACAAAAGAATTGTAAACTATGAAACAGGTTTTTGCAGGTTTTTGGATGAGGACATGAGGTTGTATCAGTTAACCACTGGCAATCACTTGGTCTTGCTGTGTATCTTGCTCATCTTCCTAATTTTCGTTTAAATTTTATATAATATTTATTTAAAAATGAAAATAATAATTACATTTTTGTTGACTTTTTGTGTTGCATCAATATATTGTAAAAATGCAACTGTCGTTAAAGTTGGCAATAGATTAGTGTATATGTATCCGGCTCAAAGTGGAAATAAATATTTAGATAGTGTATTAGATTTGAACAACCGAAATATATCATCAGTAGCACCAGATGCCTTTCGAGATACTCGTAATTTGACATATCTTCTTTTGGATTATAATCAAATGACATCATTTGAAAATGGAACTTTTTCGTATTTTACAAAATTGAGAATGTTAAACGTCGCAAACAACAAATTGAAGGAAATACAGAATGGATTCTCAGATGGCCTTGAACGCTTGATTTATCTTGACTTACAAAAAAATGAAATAACACATATTGCTAAACGCGCATTTGTAAATTTATACAATTTACGTAGTCTTAATCTCAGCAAAAATAAATTAACATCATTAACACAAGATTTTTATCATATATTGTCGACAGAAAAAGAATTCGACTTTTCTTGGAACCAAATAGCCTATATAGATCCATATTTATTTGCTAGTAATACTTCAGTTTTTAAAATTGATTTGAGTCATAATAATTTGTCAATTATTCGCTCTAATGTGTTTTATGAACTTAGTGACAAATTTATAGTTGATTTAACTCATAACGACATTAAGTCTATTGAACCAAACGCATTCAAGTGTTTAACATGGGATATAACATTTGATGCGAGTGTTGGTGTTATAAGAAACCTTGAACCTTGTTGGTATAAGTTGTGGCAGTACGGTGAAACATGATAGTCAATATGTTGGACCAAACGACATATTTTCAAATGATGCAGTTAAAGACAATTAAAACAAATCCGATAGCAGTAAAATCATAAATAATATGTACATCAGAAAAATAACATTCACCTGCAAATGACAATGTGTCGTTGTGTCTTGGTAATCAAATATTTAAAAAAAATTACTTTTTTAATAAAAAATGTAATTGTATTGTATAACTCTATGAATAATATAAAAATTTGAATAAAAAAAATTTTCAATAAATATGAAATGGCGTTTTTATAATCATAAAAACAGAATAAATAATAAATGTATTGCACAATTTAAATAATAATAATAAAATAAAATTCATTTAAAGTTTATATAATATTTATTTATCTGCCAAAATGTTTGTCTTTACTTTTGATGGATTACAATTATCTTTAATATCAGCACCATTTTCTAATGGTCTTTTTGTTGATGATGCAAATTCAACAAATGCATAATCTTTAATTTGTTTAGTATATAATTATTACATCTTAGTAGTGATACATAATCAATTTTTTTTTTTTTTTTTTTCAAAATAAATATTGTATTTTATTTTTTCTTTTATTTATGATTTATTTATATTTTTAAACACTTTTTTATTGTTAAAATTATTAATAGTTTTTTTTTTTTTTTTTTTACGTTTTTAGATTTTTAAAATTTATAATGAATCATTATTAATGATAAATAGTCAAGTTTATATAAAACAAAATATAAAGATATAAATAAAGTAAAAAAAAATGGAAAAATAAAAAATTGTCAAGGTTTAAAATAACTGGAGCACACAACGATCAGTGTATCTCATTAAAAGATAAATTTTCAAGTCTCGTGTTTCTTTATTAATAACTCATAATACAAGACCCTGATATTTTCAGTTATATTCAATCATAGCAACACACCATCAAATGTATTTTCCCTGCTTGTCGCGACAGCTTTCCCAAAGGTGCGATCAAAACAACATAGACAAGAAAAAAAAAAAAAATTTTCCTGAATACCTACATAACTAACAGACATAAGTTAAAAATAATATTTAAAATAGTCAAATTAATATAATATATATTTTTCTCATTTTCTCATTTATTCAGATAATTGCCAGGTACACTTAAAATGAGCCACTGGACCTTTATTTTATTCGTGATTATTGAAAACAACGTAAAAGCTTTTAAGCATTATTTCTTTCTAGTTAATATATGATGAATAAAATTACCTTCATTAATCAGAATTTATTTTATTTATTTATTTATTTATTTATTTATTTAAAGTTGCCCCTAACATAACATTTTACATTTAATTCAAGCAATTTTCTATTGCATAATATTTTCCAACAGATATAATCTCGTGAGTGTAATTGAATTTCTGTTTGTAAAATTGTACATTACCATCACAAATAGCACCACATGATTTAATGAGTATTAAAACATTTAGTGATGATGATCAACCAACAAATAATACTGTTGTTAAAATTGAATATTCACAAGAAGTGGCTGCATCATCATCATCAACATCAACAACAACAAAAAGACCATTAGACAATGGTGCTGATACTGAAGATGATTGTAAACCATCAGAAATAAAAAAAGCACGTTTAATGAATGATGATGATAATGATGATGGTTATGTTGATGGAGAAGAAGAAACAACAAATGAAGTTGTTACTCAAAGTAAAGATCAAGATGAGGATAAAAAAAAAATAAAAGAAAAAGAATAGAAAGCGTAGAAATAGAAATAAACAGCCTTATATTGAAGATTATGGTTTGAGAATCATGTCCAAGACAGATTGGAGAATATTGAGAAATAAATATTTAAATATGCAACGTGAGAGAATGAAGCAATTGAAACAAGATTTAAAAAAAACACGTATGAGTCCATATTCATATGATCAACGTGATGCTACATCAACATTATCAACACCAGCAGCAGCAGCATCAGGAGCAACAAGTGATGTACCACTACCAATACCAACACCACGACAACGACCACCAGCAACTGATGATGGGACAAATATAATTTATGTACGTTGTGAATTGTGATACACTAGAATAAACGAATCAGTTGGTTGGAAAATATTCTGATGCAAAAACAGTAACAATATTAAATAGTGATCACGAAGAAATATTATATTGGGATGAAATAAATCAAGATAGAGAACAAAAATTTGATTTGATGATGTATAATAAAGTCATTTGTTTATTTTATTATTTTTTTTCTTTTATTATTAATAATAATTACAATTAAAGTCGTAAAAATAAAATTAAAATAAAATTTTTTATTTTATATATATTATTTTTACCACCTTCCACGTCCATCACCTCCTCTGCCCTGCCTCGTCCAGCACCTTTGGTAACAGAGCCTGGTGCTTTTGGCAAGACCCTTTGTAATGGCAACAATTTAGCTGGAAGTATGAACAACTGGAATTGATAAAAAAAAAAAAAAATTTATTATCAAGATGACTGGTTTAATTTACAAAATAAATAAATATTGATTTGTGATAATGATCAACTTACTGTGGTGTTTTTTTCAAAGCTGCTTGCTTTAATATTGTCAGACAACTTTATTGACACGTAATAATCTCTGATATTTCCAAAAATTTCGTCTATCTTGCCAATTTGCTGTTTACTTTCTGTGTAAATTGGTGCATTGAAATATGGTACTTGTTCAATATCAACTTTAGCAACAAGATCATCTTGTACAGTCTATTCAAAACGTCCAAGAGGTTCAACATGATCAGGTGATCCTTGATCAAATCTAAAATTCAATTCATATATTATAGTTATTATTTGAACAATAAATACATAAAATAAAATTTATTTAGAATAAATAAATAAGAAATAGTTATCCTCGACCTCTGTCACCACCACGTGCATCACCTCCTCTGCCTCGTCCAGCATCTTTGGTAACAGAGCCTGGTGCTTTTGGCAAGAACCTTTGCAATGGCAACAATTTAGCTGGATCTATGAACACCTGGAATTGATAAAAAAAAAAAAGAAAATTTATTATCAAGATAATTGATGATTGGTTTAATTTACAAAATAAATAAATATTGATTTGTGGTGATGATAATGATGATACAAGATCATCTTGTACAGTCCATTCGAAACGTCCAAGAGGTTCAACATGATCAGGTGGTCCTTGATCAAATCTAAAATTTAATTCATGTATAGTAATTATTATTTTAACAATAAATAAATAAATTAAACAAAATTTATTAACAATAAATAAATAGGAAGTATTTACCCTTGACCTCTGTCATTTCTTTGTACTTTCATAAAAGACCACAACTAAACTAAGTGACAATGGTTCAACTGGATTAATACTTTTTAACTTTTTCAATTTTAACAAAGTACGGTGGAACAATGTAGTCAATATGTTGGATCAAACGACATGTTTTTAAATGATGCAGTTAAAAATGATTAAAAGACAATTGGTAGCAGTAAATATTTTACACAATTTAAATAATAATTAAAATATTATACATTTGAAGTTTCTTTAACGGTTGAATTTATTTTTAGTAATTATTAATTAATAAATAATTTATTAATTAATTTTATTTTTTTCTTTTACATGTATTTGAGATATTCTATTTATTTATTTTTTGTTTTGAAATTATTAAATATTGTATTTTTTATGATGTAGAGATATAGAGGTAAAATGGACAGCCTGAAAAAAATATTTTTTATAGTTAATTAATAATATGAATCACTTGTTTCTGATAGAAAATAAAAAAAAAAATAATACAGCTGCTGATGTTAGCCATTTCAGAATATTTAAAAAGAAAGATTACATTGATGACTTATTGTTATTAAAAATCGAATAAAAATCCTTTTTTATCTTGAAAAAAAAAAATTATTTCTAATCAGCAAAAAAGTGTCCATTTTGCCCCGAGTGTCCATTTTACCCTTATCTCCCTATTTTTTTTTTTTTAACATCTTCTTAATCGGTTATGATCGTTGCTACAACGTCCCCATAGTTTTCTGCACTAATTTTGACAGGTGGTCTCCATGCCTTTTTTTGATATACAGAATAACTGAAACAGAAAAAAAAAAACAATTTTATTATTATACAAGCTTTTATTTTATAAATTAATGTGTTAATTAATTAATTTTTTTTTTTTTACCTTGTTTCCCCAGCTTTCTTTTCCTGCCAATAATAAATGTGACCATTGACCCTAAGATTTTTGATGTCCTTTGATAAATCCCCTTGTACCAGTTGAATGTGTCTGTGATTAGCTATGTAGTTCAATTGAATGCAATCTGCAACAAAAAAAAAAAAATTACATATTAATATTTATGTATACATATATATATATATATATATATGTTTCTTACTTTTTATTATGATTATATAATAAATTTACTTACATAGGTCTGTCCATTTTTTGCGATAATCATAGTTGAGCCAACATAAACGTGGGTGATAGGCCTCGCTGGTGTCGAGGTCAAAATCAATAATGTTTAGAGTTTCCGTATCAAATAGGATTTTATTGGATTGGTGGGGATAGCTTGCTTGGTGTTCCCAGATGAATGTGCTATTATCAGCATAGATATATTGGCTAGAATTGAATGGTAATGGTAATAGTATAATATAAATTTGAATTTGGATCATAATATAAAAAATAATTAATTTAAACTTACTTCTTGTTAACATAAAATCTAATGCCAACTATATTGTGGTAATGTGGTAAAACTGCATATTCTTGGTTGGATAATGTGTCAATCAAAGTATACTCTTTTTGTACGTTCCGGGTCGTTCCTTTTATCCCTAATAATTCTGGTTCTGGAAAACTACTGAAGACAAGCAATTCTACATCCTTTACTTTAGCTAAATACTCTTTCCACTCTGCTCTACCTCCTTCCAATGATATTTCCCCAATACAGAGAGAGCCGTTTTTGTATTGAAACAACATGTAAATAATCTTGTCATTATTATTAGTGGCTATAGAAAGTACATTTCCCTCCCCTAAATTGGAATTTTCAATGGGTAAGTTTTCCATTCTTCCATTGTCATGGAATATGAAAATTTTTGATTTTCCTACTAATATATATTGACCCTGCAATAAATTAAAGTAAGGATTAAAGTTTGGAAAAATTCATCACAATAGATAATTATTCTGTCTTTCATTTGAGACCAAAAAATTAAAAATTCAATAGAGGGAAATATTCTTTAGCTTCAATCTTTAAAAAAAATTCGCGAAACCGAGTAGAAGAAACTCGTATTTATACATTCAGCCTTAAACGATACAAAAATTTATTATTTACATATTTTTGCAATAAATAAAATTATAAAATAATTAAACTACATCATAGTCATATACATATCTATAATAATATAGGCTTTATGTTTTACATGTGTTTACAAAAGCTTACGTATGTTACGAATGTAACTTGAATCATTATAGAAAAAGCTGGTCATCTTGCAAAACTTGGTGGTAACTTAAAAACATGGAGAAAAAAGATGGATTGTATTAAAAAATGGTGTATTAACATATTGAAAAAATCAAAATGAAAACCACAAGGACAAATATTACTTGATGAAGTATGTCGTATAATACGTGCTGATGCTGCATCAATGTTTGAAATATCAACTGGTAAAATAAAACATGTTATTTAACAGTTTATTGTATTACAACAATGAAAGATTGCGATTGGATAGGTGTGTTACAAGATGTACAAAGAAAAAATGCAACGAAATTATTATTAAGTCGTGAAGATAATAAACCAACAATACAAGGGCCGTGGTTAACTAATGTTAAAAATGGACATGCTAAAAAATGTTGGTGTGTATTAATTGGTAAAATGTTTATTTATTTTACATGTCCAAGTGATACGAATCCAAATGGATAAATAAATATGAGAGATGCAAGAGTTGAAGAAGTTGAATCTGATAGTGATAGTGAAGAAAGAGATACTGAATGTCCACATGTAAGAACAATTGGAATACTTCCAACTCATCAAGGATCAACATATTTATTAAAGCCACATAAACAAGATAAAGATAGTTGGTTATATCATTTAACTGTTGTGTCGGGTGGTGGACCAAGTGAGGGAACACAATATGAACAATTAGTACAACGACTTATGGAAACAAATGGAGATCCTGGATGTGTACTTTGGAGACATCTGCTATTATTACATACTAAAGAAAATATTACGAGTCTTACATCTGAGACACTACAGTCTCAAGCAATTAACTTATTCATGGTACAATTTTAATTTTTAAATACTTGAGAATAAAAAAAAATAATTCTCATTATATTACTGGGTTTTTTTTGGGGGATGTTTTAGGTTTGTCAACTATTTATGTCAGTTGCTGTGGAACAAGCTGGCATTGATTATCACGTGGTACTTGGACAAAATGAACCACAACAATGCCTAGATCAACCAGAGTTGCAGTCGGAATTTATTTCTGCACTTGTTAAACAAACAAGTCGTCATACTCAGCAACGATTGGGCGAAAAAAGCCGCCAAAATTGTCTCGCTGGGTAAAAATGGTGTACATAAATAAGAATAAAAAATCAAAAAAAAAAAAATATATATAAAAACGAACAGAAAAATAATTTTTTTTTTTTTTTTAATTCGTATGCCGCATGAAAAAAATTAGTTTAAATTTGTATTTCAATCCAGCATAGAGTCAATTCAGTTTCGCGATGATAATTAATTTAAAAAAAAAATAAATAAATAAAATATCGAAATTAGGTCTGTGTTGTAATTTAAATAAAAAAAAAAAAAAAAAACCGATGTAGTTTTTTTCGGATGGACGCCAGGATACCATATTGCAGCAGCTCCTACATATATACTGTGCGCCACGCAATCGCTCTTCACGTGTGATACGCAAAGCCTCGCTGCAAATGGGGATGGTGATAATGCAGATGCCCAGTTAACTGCATCAACTTCTCACAGTCCCACGCTCACACAGGGTCATTCAACTAAACATCAAACATACTCGACTGCAAGACCAACCCGGCTTAACATGTATTGGTACAAGGATATACAACGTAATATTAAAATAAGGGCACTAATTGAAATACCTCACTTTGGCATTAAATTAATATTATAATAATAACACTGCCAATAAATAGTTAAGTTAATAAACACAAAAACAATATAAAATATATCATAAAAAATATGGAATATGAAATATATGTATATTGCATGCAGTTTTTTTGTAAATATTTTATGTTAGAAAATATTACTGCAGTATATTTAGAACAAAAAAAATGAATTAATTTTTTCTTATTGCGAAGCTAATATGTATAATATAAAAAAATATAAAAGATAAAAGGAAAAGATGAAGATATAATATGGAAACACTCACCTTTCGTCGTTGTGGATAGGATTTTTGTTCGATGGACTTTCGGATTTCGTTGTAACTCTTGATATCGTCGGCTACTTTCTGAAAAAAAAACAAAAAACATTTCATATTTAGCAATATTCCAAATTTTCTGATACTATCAAAATAGCGAATCTATACATGCAGGTTTTATATAATTTAAAAAAAAACTTACCTCATCAGAGGGTTTGTCAATTGGAGTGATTTCGAATGAATCACTTGTTGATGCCACAGACTGATAAAAAAAAAAAAATAAAAGTGGTAAAAAGTAGTGAAATGAAATTTTAAATAAATTCGAAAAAGAAAATTTTTCACTGATGTAAGATGGACCATGTGAGAATGGTAACATGATTCTGGGTTTTTTTTTGGGGGATGTTTTAGGTTTGTCAACTATTTATGTCAGTTGTTGTGAAAATTAATTTTTTTTTTTTTTTTAATTCGTATGCCGCATGAAAAAAATTAGTTTAAATTTGTATTTTGAGTTTAAAAAAATGCAATTAAATAATAGATTCGAAAATGAAAAAAAAAAAAAAAAATAAAAAAATTGAATTAAATATATATAAACCGAGTGAACCTCCATCCCTGCTTAATTATCATTTACAAGTGTCATGGATAGGGTGTCATACACCTTCTAGTGCAAATTAAATTTAAATTGTTAACCTCGAGATTATTTACCTTCCACCCCTATTTGTGTGTTGATTTTGTTTTTCAATTGAAAAAAAAAAAAAAACAAAAAACGAACAACTTCCCAACTTTTATTTTTGTAATTAAAAATTATTTGTTTTTCATTTGATTATCTCAACTGCAATTGTACCCAAACCTCCTGCATTTGCATCGTACTCTTATTATTGAGTACACTCTAATATTTTTTAATAACCAAATTTCTTATCAATATTAATGCAATTTATTTAACATTTTTTTTTTTCATATTACCGAGACAAGTATGAAATATTTTTTTGATTATTTTTCATTTATGAATTATTTAAAATTTAATTATTAATTTAATGAATTTTGTCTTGTGTATAGCTAAATAGAAATTAATTGTAAATTTAATTTGAAAATACATTTTTAAAATTGATATTAAATGTATAGAATAATAAAATAATTTTAAAAAAGAAAAAAAGCATAAGCCATAGGTAATATTGTATTATATTTATGCTTTAATACCGATTTAAGAAAATGAAAAAAAAAAAAAGCTAGTCTCTATACTTATCGAGTATTTTTTTTTTTTAAGATAATTATCTAAAGATAATGTTTACAAAAAAATAAATATTAAAATAATGTATTTGTAAATAGTCATGATAAAAATAAATTACACTAACTGTATATATGTATATAAGTATACAAAGATTTTATAGTAATTAAGGAAAAAAAATTTACCGTATCAATTGAATTGGCATTTGAATTGTCCATGCTTCTTGATGTCACATACTGATACAGCGAGTTCTCTCCGGGACCATTTAATTTAGATTTTTCAACATTGTTTATCTTATGGCTTATATTTCTCATCTTCGTTGCGTCAAAGGATAGCCCATTCTGTACAAAAAAAAAAAAGCAAAAGTGGTGAAATAAAATTTTAAATGAATTTGAAAAAGATAATTTTTTACTGATGGAAGATGGACGGCAGTGTGAAGATGGTAACTGAATATGAAATTTCATTGAGAATAAATTGATGGAAAAAGAAAAGGGAATTGATTGATGAAAGATGGACATTGTGAGCATAGTAATTTATTGAAATATCTTTGATGAAAATAAACGGAGTGAACTTATGATGGAAAATTGGATCGTGCTCTGTGGAAAATAAACAATACTAATAAAAAATTCTTACTTTTGATTTTGTGTCATTGATCCCGTTTAGTCCATTTAATTCATTGTACTTTTCTGAACTGTTGATTAAATACTATAAAAAAAAAGAAAATTTTATACATTATTTTCAATTTTTAATTTATTTATCTTGAATAAATTTTTACAAAAAATATTTTACAAGTGATTGAATTTTTAATTTATCACACGTCCGTATATGTTACCAATTTTTTTTTTTTTTTTTTTTTATCGTCATTAACACATCATTTTTTTAAAATCTTTTTTATAATTTTTTTTTCAACAGATTCTTATCTCTACCGATAAAAAAATAAAAAAAAAAAAAAAACCAACAATTTTAATACAAGTAAATTATTCATGTTCTGATAAGTTACTTTGAAGCTTAAATATCATTTTGCTGATATTTTGCTCAATATATTTTGGCGCTCGCACTTATTAAAATTCATCAATTGATCTTAATTGTAAATTGTATTGACATTTATAGATGTCTATTCACAATTTAACGACAATCTTGTCTATTCTTATTTTGGGAAAAATTCGTTGCTGATATTTTTGTTTGCCGAACTAAAGAGTAAAGTTGCATTAAAATAAAATGGGTATTCCGTTGAGAAGTATAATATGAGTATAAAAAATATAATATGAACGATAATATATACTCGTTGAATTTTTTACAATAAAAAATTATTAAGTTCAGGTATGTTGTAGCTCGTGAATGTTAATAAAAATTATTTAATTTGTTATACAAATTTTTGGGATTATGTTGATCTGGCAAGTTTAATAATTTATTATAATAATTGTTGTTAATTGGTGTCAACCGGTTTAATCAAGATGGATAAATGTCATTTGTGTAATAAGTTTCAATTAAAGAGGAAGATGTAATGTATGCAAGTGTGGTAAAAAGTACCATAAAAAAACATGTCTTGTGCAGGCATGTGGTCAGGCTGAGGGAGTTATGGATGCGTGCTGTGGTACCAGCCGTGGCATCAGAAAGCAAGGCGGGTCATCGTCGTCGTTCTCATGTCAACCGGATTGTACTCAGCCAGAACCTGATGAATTGGATAATGATGAATCTGATAATGATAAATATGAAACACCAATCGAGAATCAATCTCAGGCCACAACAACAATTGATTTGCAAGTGATAGAGATGGTATTGTTGAGTGCACTCAGTAAAAATCAGGATATTAAAGACATTAAGGACTCAATTGGCTATCTCTCTAAATCTATGTCAAAGTTGCAAGTGGATGTCAAGAAAAATGAAGTGAAAATTGCCAAAATTGAAGAGGATGTCAGCAGGACTGATGCATCACCAAACAAAGAAAGAGTAACTTAATTGTGTATGGTTTGAAAGAGAATGATGGTATTGTTGGCGGAGAGTCTTTATGAAGCATTTGAATGGTGAGTCTAACTTGCAAGATGAAATGGCGGATGTTGACAGTGATGATAATGTGAAATTGATAAAAAAAGTTATTAGCCTTGTTCTGAATAATAACAAGCTAAATGCTGGTTGTAATGTGTTACTTTACTCGTTTATGAGGCTTGGTGTCCGTGGACAGCACTTGGCTAAACCAAGGCCATTATTAATACACTTTGATGATGTTACAATTGCTAAATTTGTTCTCCAGGCAATAAATCCTCAAAGTATTTTATTTTTTTATGCATGAAGTATGTATGTGCTTTTTTTTTTTTTTTGACTTATGACTGGTAAATTACTACTGATACCTGGTAATAATTAAGAATGATTTTTTTAGAGAGATTACATTGCAAATTATATTAAATGAATAAAATGAACCCGGTATTTTTTTTTTTATAAAATAAAAATGAGTGGTTCATTATTCGTTCTAATTTTTCGATTAAAAATATGAGCACATGCAAATAGTGATTATGAAACTAATAATAGAAAAAAATAAATATTCGATCCGACAATTATTCTATGAATAAATCAGGTTGAAATAATGGACAATACACTCAAAAAATTTAAAAATCAAATTAATTAATAAACTTACCCCGATGATAAAAACACTAAAAATTAGTGTAATAAATAATATTAGTATAAACCACCAACGCCCATTTTTCGATTTTTCCATTTCAATTCCACTTTCATTCCCCCTGACCTGTTGATATTTTGTTTTTTCTTGACCCTCCATCGTGAAATGTTTACCGGTTACTAATTTTACCTTTGTGGCATTTGATTGTGCTGGCCACACCAGCTTAATCGTTTTTAGATAACATGCCTATATCATTCACAATTTCCAAAAAAAAAAAAAAAAAAGAAAAAAAAAATAGTTAAGTATTTCTGATAGATATTTTTACAGAATATTCAATATTAAATATTTTTCGGAATTCACCCGTTATCAGTAACTGGACAATGAACAAAACACCTAATCGGTTTTTTATTACTTTTTTAAATATAAAGTATAAATAAATTTAACAAATAATATTATTTATTTATTGTAGTATATTAACAAAAAAAAAAATTTATTATATTTGTTATGAAATAATTTAAAAGTGATGATTATTTTGTAAATTCACTTGTTCTTGCTAAATCATAATTCATGTATGTAATATATTTTCATTTTCATTAAATAGTGTTGGGGGTGGTGGTGGTGGTGGTGCTGTTGGTATAACAGCTGTACCATATCTATAAACACTTTTTTTTCTACCAAAAAAATTTGTATCAGTTGTACTTAAAATATTTGGATCACCATCAGAATTTCTTGTAAACACTGTGACGTGATTGTCTCACTAAATTTGATTGACTATGATTATCAAATTCATGCCTAGATTAAAAAAAATAAATCTAAAGAATAATTATTTAAAAATTGAATATTTTAAATAATAATTACCTATTTAATGATCCATTTTTAATCCAATAATAATGTGGAATTTCATCGACAAAATAAAGAATAAAAAAACCACATGATAGTATTAACTCAGCATAATTGTAATATTATTATTATTATTATTATTTAATGGAATAATTTTTTCTTCATCAATAATATCATGTTGTCTATTTTTTTTAATTGAAAAAAGCTGATCAATGTCATTGAGTGTTTACAACAAATACAAGATGAGTTAAATTAAATACTTTAATACATTTAAATATATTTTTTTTTTCAATACTTATGAGCAATTAATTTTTGGTAATGTTTATAATTTTATTTTAAATAATTTTAATAATTTGGTGTTGGAGCCAACATCATAAATAAATAATAGAACCCCACATAAGAGCACATCATTTAATGAAAAATAACATCGATAATAACTGAGAAAAAAGAAGGCTTTTAACAGTCGTTAATTTATTAAATGAATTTAATTATTATCTCAGAAGCTATAAAATAGCTGCTGCTTATATGTTATTAACAGCTTTACCAGAATTTCCTTATTAATAACTGTAAAAAGTATCTGATCCAATTCAACAACTTTTTTTTTTTGATAAAATTCGTGAATACAAGCCAAAAAGCTCGGGTGGTAAAATGGTTGACTCAACACCAGAAACTCAGAGACAATTGAAAGCTGAACTTGAAAGAATTGCTGCCCAATACGTTGGTGGTCCAGGTATTGACTAAGTACATGACTCAATTTCCAACATTCAAATTTAAAGATCCACAGGTCAAGGTCAAGATTGGTAACTTGTTAATTTATCAACTGTTTTAAAAAAAAAAAAACTATAAATAAATGATAATAATTTTTTTTTTTTATAATTTTATATATCAATTATTTTTATTAATTTATACAAATTTTTTTTTTTTCAATAAAATAACACGTCATTTATGGGTAATTAAAAAATGAAAAAAAAAATTTTTTTAATTGAAAAAATAAAAGATAAAGATTTTTTTTTTATTGGGAATTATTATTTTTTTAAAATATTCTTATCAATTGGTTATTTTTATTTTTTTAAGTAAAAAATGAAAAAAAAAATGATAAAGACCAGTTGGTTAAATTTTATTTTTTTAATTAAAAAAAAAATATAATATTTTATCTATTGTAGTGAATAGATTATTTATTTATTTATTTAAAATATATTTTTTAAAAATATATGAACATATAATTATTAAATATATTTTTATGTATTTTATTTTGTGCAATATATATGTTATATGTAAATACTATTATTATTGTATAAATATATCCGCGTTAACTGATCATTTTTGTGCAGAAGTGGCAATGCTTAAATTTCCTGATTTTTTGCTGAGTGGTAACGAGTCATGAGATGCACGGAAACATTGGCGGTGCCCGCCAATAAACCCACGTATAAATTAAAAAAAATTTTTTTCATTTGAAGAAACAAAAAAAAATGTTTCATTTCTTTCTTTTATAATAGGAGAAAATTAATTTAAAAAAAAAAAAAAGTCATCAACAGCAGCAGCAGCAACAAGTGATGTACCACGACCAAGATCACGACAACGATCACCAGCAACTGATGATGGATCATTAAAAAATCCAAAACAAGAATTACAGCCAAAATTTACATTTACTGAAAGTTTAATTGTCAAGATAGAATATAGATATTTGAGAAATCAAGATAGATATTTGAAGAAATAAAAAAAAAAAAATTAACAAAATTATTTATTTGGAAAAAAATTTAAAAAAAATTCACCTCATATTTTCTTTAGATGTATTTCATTTTTTTCATTAATTTCTATTATTAATATTGTTTAAAGAATATCTACAGCATGTCTACATGCATCTAATAAAAAATTTTCAAAAGGATTGAATCTGGCTCTAAATAATTAATTTTGTTATTGGAGGTGAACGTATATGCTATATTTTTACTAAATATTGATTATTAATAAACATTTTTAATAATAGTCATTTATTAATGCATAATTTTTTACGTTTATTGAAGAATATTGATTGTTTATCGCCAGAACCAATCAAATAAATCGAAGCGATGCTTTTTTTCTTTCTTTTATAATAGGAGAAAATTAATTTGATAAAAAAAAAAGTCATCAACAGCAGCAGCAGCAGCAACAAGTGATGTACCACGACCAAGATCACGACAACGACCACCAGCAACTGATTATGGATCACTAAATAATAAAATAAAAAATACAAAACCAAAACAATAATTACAACCACAATTTACATTTGTTGGGAGTTCAATTGTTAAAATAGAAATTGATGAGAATGATTGTACTCGATGTAAAAAGTCTAAAAAATAAAATTCGTAATAATGGGACAAATATAATTTATGTACGTTGTGAATTGTGATACACCAGAAGAAACAAATAAGTTGGTTGAAAAATATTTTGATGGAAAAACAGTAACAAAATTAAATAATGATCATGAAGAAACATTATATTGGGATGAAATAAATCAAGATAGAGCACAAAAATTTGATTTGATGATGTATAATAAAGTCATTTGTTTATTTTATTATTTTTCTTCTTTTATTATTAATAATAATTACAATTAAAGTCGTAAAAATAAAATTAAAATTGTTCATATTAATAATAATATTTTTACCACCTTCCTCGTCCACCTCCACCCCCTCTGCCGCCACCGCCACTAAATCGGTTACCACCACCCCCACGCCCACCGCCAAACCCGCCACCTCCTCTACCTCCTCCTCCGCGACCTCCCCCGCGACCGCCAAAGCCACCACCACCCCCACGACCACCAGCTCCTCTGCCACCACCTCTGCCTCGTCCAGCACCTTTGGTTACAGAGCCTGGTGCTTTTGGCAAGAACCTTTGCAATGGCAATAATTTAGCTGGATCTATGAACAACTGGAATTGATAAAAAAAAAATTATTGTCAAGATGATTGGTTTAATTTACAAAATAAATAAGTATTGATTTGTGATGATAATGATGATGATCAACTTACTGTGGTGTTTTTTTCAAAGCTGCTTGCTTTGACATTGTCAGACAACTTTATTGACACGTAATAATCTCTGATATTTCCAAAAATTTCATCTATCTTGCCAATTTGCTGTTTACTTTCTGTGTAAATTGGTGCATTGAAATATGGTACTTGTTCAATATCGACTTTAGCAACAAGATCATCTTGTACAGTCCATTCAAAACGTCCAAGAGGTTCAACATGATCTGGTGGTCCTTGATCAAATCTAAAATTTAATTCATATATCATAATTATTATTTGAACAATAAATAAATAAAATCAAATTTATTTTTAATAAATAAATAAGAAATATTTACCCTCGACCTCTGTCACCACCACCTCCTCGGCCACCTCGTCCACCAAAGCTACCTCCTCGACCGCCAAAACCACCAGCACCTCGTCCTCGACCTCCTCCACCAGCACCTCCTCGGCCAAAACCGCCGCCACGACCACCACGACCGCCACCAAATGACATGTTGATATCTGAAAAATATATTTAAGTTTTTTTTTTATTTATTTATTTATTTATTTATAAGTATACCGGCACGCACATGTTTTTACGTTCACTTTGGAGGTTAATATATATTCTAATAATTATCACAATTATTTAACACAATAATAAACACAGTAAATATAACAATTGTTATATTTATTTATTTATATTAATATTCTTATTTTTTTTTAATAAATAATATTTACCTGTTTTAATTTATTTATTTATTTTTTTCCAATGTTAAATATCACAACGTGGACCGTGGAATTTATTTGTTTAATACTCTCTTTCACACACACTCAGGCAGAGTTGCCAGATGCTTGCTGCCACCTCGCTGAAACAAGGGCCATCTTTAAAATCAAAGAGCCATAGAGCCAAAATTGAAATTACAAGAAACATATAGAAAAATATTTTTGGTTTTATTTTTATTATAATTAATGACAACTTAAATATATTTATTTATATAATATTTAAGCAATTTGTTGATCTTTTTCATTATAAAAACTTAATATTAATATAGAATATATCTATTTTTTTAACAATATTTATATAAATTTATCACATGGATATATTTTACTCCATCAGCCTCATCATTAAGGTTGAATGTAAATAAAATTTAATTATAATCATTTTTATTTTTGGCAAATAAAAAGATTGAAATAAAATTTATTTTGTTGAATTTTTTCGAATTTTTCAAAATTATCATTCAAATTTAAAAATTTACCTCCTCGGTAAAAGCATTTTCATATCCCCAGCTGTTGCTAATCGATATAACGATACATTTTTTCGATTTTTAGTTCAAATTTAATGCAAATTGATACGGTATCAAATTCAAGAGAACTCTTGGCTTTAACTGTGGATGTGTGTCAAATAAATAATTATATTTATTTTAATGTATTATTTATATATAAATAACATTCAAACAAAATATATACAAAATGGTTTATAATTAATTTGTTTAATAATATCTCAAAACACTCAGGCTTGCTCTCTCTTTTCAGGCTCTCTCGGCATGCTCACATGCACACACACATGCATAAATGAATTAAGCCAATGAGATTTCAAGGAGCAAGTGTCATGGCTACCTACATTTTCATATATTAGCGCGAAGAATTTGAATTTTTTTATATAAAAATTTTGTTAATATAATTTTAATTATTATTATTTATTAATTTTTATTCAAACGAAATTGTTGGGAATAAGATATATCAAGGGTTTATGGAAACATAATATAATTATAATTTAACAAATAAATATAACAATTATTTAACATTTTTTAAATTTTTTTATTTTATAAATAAAATTAAATTTAGCTATTATTTTTTAAATATTAAAAATATGGTGAATTTATTGTGTATTTATTTCAATTATTTATTACTATTTGTTTAATTATAATTTCTATTTATTGGTCAAGTAAATAACATCAATACCAATTGAGTGAAAAAATAATAATAATTAAAGCGCATGCGTTGTGTGTCTTCCACGTATTGTTGTCTGACATTCGTTGATGATTTTTAATTAAAAAAAAGAAATATAAATTTTTATAACCTTAGCACGTTTGTGTATATTGATAATTTATTATTTTATTTAAATAAATTATTGAAATAATGGTTTCTGTATTAAATAGTGTTGATACATGTCATGAGGATATGATACATGATGCTGAAATGGATTATTATGGATTGCGTTTAGCAACATGTTCAAGTGACAATTCAGTCAAAGTATTTGATTTAAAAAATGGCTCACAGAGTCTTGTTGCTGATTTAAAAGGACATGGTGGTCCAGTATGGCAAGTTGCATGGGCACATCCAAAATTTGGTAACATTATTGCATCTTGCAGTTACGACAGGTAATACATCATCATCATTGTTTACATTATTAACATTACAACATATTGAAAAATATTTATACTTTGTTTGTGTTGATTATATTTATATATTTGTTATTATTTAATTGAATAGGAAAGTAATAATATGGAAAGAACTTGGTGAATGGACAAAATGGTATGAATACTCTAGTCATGATTCATCAGTCAATTCAGTAGCATGGGCACCACATGAGCTGGGTTTAATATTAGCATGTGGAAGTTCAGATGGTTCAATATCAATTATAACAAATAATGGTGACACTTGGGATTCACAAAAAATACAAAGTGCCCATTCAATTGGTTGTAATGCTGTTAGTTGGTGTCCAATTGTTGAGCCATCATTTGATGCAATATCAAATCAACGTGGCGGTCCAGTTAAACGTTTAGCAACTGGTGGTTGTGATAATTTGGTTAAAATATGGAGAGAAGATGGTGACAGATGGATTGAAGAAAATAAATTGGAGGCACACAGTGATTGGGTAAATATTTTATTTACAATATACCTATATATGAAATTAATCAATGTATTATAATTTATTATTTTTAATCAGGTCAGAGATGTTGCATGGGCACCAGCAGTTGGTCCACCACGTGCTGCACTTGCATCATGTTCACAAGATCGTCGTGTTGTTATATGGACATCAAATGATTATTCAAGCTGGACACCAAATATATTAAATGTATTTGATGATGTTATTTGGAATGTAAGCTGGTCATTGACTGGTGGAATCTTAGCAGTTAGTGGTGGTGATAATAAAGTATCATTGTGGCGTGAAAATTCAGAAGGACAATGGACATGTATTTCTGAATTAAATAAAGGACAAGATAATGCCAATTCAAATAATGCTGATCAACGAAATTTGTAATTATTAAAACCAACAAACAAACAACAAGAATGAAAATAAAAAAAAAGTTATTTGGGTTAATAATAAATGTAGCATACTTAATATAATAATTATAAAAAAAATTTTTTAAATATACAAATTTGTCAAAACATTTTTATTGATTTATTTAATGTGATGTTTGTTTTTTTTTTTTTTTAATTTTCAATTTACAATTTTTCAATTAATGATAAAATAAATGATGATGATGATGATTAATCTTGTGTATAAAGTGATGCTGTAAATACTATGTCTCTTGTTGGCTGTTGATGCTTCTTCCTCAATTGATCACAATTATTGATTTATTATTAAATTAATCTCAATTATTATAATTTTTTAAATATGATTATTATTAATAATAATATAATTACAATAATTTTTTTTTTTTTGAAATTTAAATTGAAAATAAAATCATTACCATAAATAACTTGTAGTTATATGATCATGGGCGTTGTGAAAATAAAATAAATTAAAAAAATAAATATAAATAATATTAATAATTATATTTATTTATAAATGAGTCAAATTTATTATGTATAGTTGAAAAATATAATTGTTTGAAAAATGAAAAATAATGATTTTAAATGCTGATAGAGTTTTTTAGGTAAGGTAATAGCATAATTTAGGTTGTGAAATGAATTATTGTCATTAACAATAATGTAATATTATTTAAGTTAATTTAATAATTTTATTATGAATAATATAAACCAATATTTAATTGGCAATCAAGGCTGTTATATGCGATACAATCCACACTGAGCTGCAAATTGACCCAGACTTATATAAATATACTTACCTACATATTATTTTTTTTATCAAATTTACAATTTATTATTGTAAAATGAAAAAAAAAAAAAAAAAATATTTTTGTCTGAATTGAATTTTAATTTATAGTTTTAACAATTGTTTTTTTTTTTTTATTTAAATTTTCATATGTATTTGTCGAAATAGTTGATTTAGATATATAAAAATAAATAAAAGTATACACATAAATTTGATGAGTTTTTTAAAATAATTAAAATAACATTCGATTTGTTTGATGAAAAAAATAAAAATAAAAGACCCTTGGACTTTAATTCGAAATGCGGTCGTTTTATTGAAGAACAAATAAAAGTGTGTTTGTTTGGAGGAAGAAATAATAACATTTATTATTATTATTATATCAATAATAATATGGTCATGAATATTAGTTGACAATTATTATTGATATTGATGTTAATGTATAATTATATGAACAAAAAGAATAAATGCTCTGTATAAAATACACATAATTCAATTGCTTTATCTTGAGTTTCTAATTTAATTATTTCAGCAAACTTGATATCATTATTTCGGTTGGAATTTTTTTTTTTTTTTCGTTTCTATCAACTGGTTGCTGTAATTTGGAATTTTTACAATTTCAATCTTTTTTTTTTTACTAAAAAAAAAAACGCAAAGAAGAATTGTAATTTTTTAGTATATTTTACTATAAAATAAATTGGAAATATTTTCAAGTAATATTTTTTATTATTGATTTATTTTTGTAGAGGGAAAAAAAATTATTACTATGAAAATACTTTTTATTAATATTTAATTCTACTACGAATTAAATTTTATTTTTTTATTTTTGTGCTTTTAATAAAAAGAAGGATTAATTATTACATTGAATATACAATTTTTAAATACACACTATTAATCAAGTCACTCATATATATTTATCATAATAATAATTTAAAATATTAATTTAAGCAAGCCTTTATATTCTTAGCTTTCTTTTCATGTTTTTAATAAAATGATGAATTGACATTTGTGAAATGATTGATCTTGTTCTATCATGCCAAAATAATTCAATAATAAAAATAAAAAATCCAGCAGTCAAGCCTGTTGCTAAAAATTTAAGTGCAAAATTTATATGTTGACGTTTTAGTGGTCTTGGTTTATCAGATGTACCATTATTACTTCGTATTTTATTTACATGCAATAATTTATATTTCATTAGGTCATGCTCCTTATATTTTTTTATAATATCATTAACACGCTTTTTTAGAGGCCAATTTTTTCGCATTGCCAAAACTGCATAAAATTTAATAAATGGCTCTTTTGCAAAATACAATTGTGGATATTGTAAGTCTTTATCGTTTAACAATGAAATTACATGCACACAAAAACTTGATGAATCATTAAGAACGTGTTCAATACAAGAATCAACATTGTTTATTAGTACAGACCGATTAATCAATTTTTCATCCAAAAAATTGAGCAGTAATTGAGTTGTGTATATTTTATGATTTTTAAATTTTACAATCAGATCATTCTCAGTATCAATATTTTTTTCTGAACTTGGATTCAATTGAAAACCGAGAATTTTACCTTGAAAAACTGAACATAAAATTAGAGCTAGAAAAAAAATGCCAAATAAATAAATTCTCGATGGTAAATCAATTGGTGGTTTTAAAAAACCTGCATTGCTCCACATTCTAATTATTTCTAATATTCCAAGATCAACATTCATTTTCATACAAATTTTAAACATTAAAACAGTTGTGGCCGAAAAAAATAGCATAATCAAAATTAATCGCCAGCCAAATAATTCGTAAATTTGATCAAACATACTTTTTTTACCTCGATCTTGACTTATAAAACTTACACCGTCTGTTAAAACTATTTCAGAAATTGCAATATTTTTCATGTAGGCCAGTGGTAGAAACCATAGCCTCATATCTATTGAACCGTTGGCTAATAACTTTCCTATATGGCTATTTTCTATTCCTTGGCTATCGATATCTCTAGAGTCGTCTATTTTTGTATATGATAATGTTACATTTAGTTGTTCATACAGAAATGTTATGAATGCTTTGTGTTCTTCATGCATATAAGTGCCACTAAAAGCCACTTTTATTCTTCGATAGCCATCCAACCGACGAGCTTTGTCGTAATCAAGAGACTTGCACTTTAATAATTCTAAAAATAAAAAATAGTGTATATGTATATATAAAATAACTATTAATTAATTAATTATATTTGTTATACTCACTTGGATTGTATTGTCGACGATAAAGAGTCCATTGATCTTCTGCTGTTGCAGTTTGTTTTTTAACATATCTTGATTTTTTCCAAAAAGATGGTGCTGGTCTATTTGTAAATGGATTAAATGTGTAAAAATTAACACGATTATTTTCACCACCAGTACAAATAAATATTCCTCGTAATATATCAGCTTTCCAAGCTTTTTGTAAAATATTTCTAGCACCCTTGCACTTTGTTGTATTTGATAGCTGGCCATTGTTAATGATGATAAAAAATCCCTCGTGATTCCACCATGGTGATTTCTTCAATTGCCGAATATTAATTTCAAAATCAGGCTCAAGTGTTACAATGAAAATATTTAATTTGTAATTTTTATTCAATAATTTCTCATCAGCTGTTATTGATTTATTGTCAAAAATAATAACTGGTCCATAATTCATGAGTAAGCCAATGTTAAAATTTTCAGCACTGCCAACAAAGACTGTTCCATGTTTTGCCTCATTTGAAAAACAAAATTTAATTGTATCAATAGCTGCAGCATCAACTCGAGCATTTACATTAGTTAAATTTTTTAAATGATCAGAAATGTAATTTGCAGAAATTAATGACACAAAAATAATTGATACAAATAATTGCATCGGCCGTATTTTTAGTTTCATTTTCACAACGTGTTCTTCTTCGTCCCTTTAAAGTCAATTGACTATAGCTGCAACTGAGAATGTCGTTGGTGACGATTTGGTTTGTATATTATGCTTTGCATGGACACGTGAGTATTAATTATTTTAATTGCTATATAAAAAACTGCATATGCACTTACTATTTTTGTTATTCAATATTGATTTTTGTATCAAAAGGAAAAAATAAGTGTCACTACGAAAATACTTTTAGTTAATATGCAATTCTACTAACATCAACAGTTTTTATTAATTTATTATCTTCATGCTTTTAATATAAGGAAATAATTAATTACTATGTGAATTAATTATTACATTGAATATACACAATTTTAAAATACACAGTAAAATTGAACACGCATTAATCTATTGATTATGACACTCATTTACATTTATTATATGAGTATATTTATTATGGAAATTTAAAATATTCATTAAAGCGAGTCTTTATATTTTTAGCTTTCTTTTTATGTTTCTAATAAAATTATGAATTGACATTTGTAAAATGATTGATCTTATTCTGTCATGCCAAAATAGTTCAACAATAAAAATAAAAAATAATGATTTTAAATGCTGATAGGGTTTTTTTTTTGTTTTAAAGTAACAGGCTAATTTATGTTGTGAAATGAATTATTATTATCAACAATAATGTAATATTACTTGAGTTAATTTAATAAAAGTTATTTATTATTAATTATTTATTTTTCTGAAAATTGTTGGATGTATCTATATGTGTATATAGTAAATATTTTATGTTTTTCTTTTATTTTCTAGGAAAAAATAATTATTCTTTTTAATCATAGACAAAAGAATTGTAAACTATGAAACTATTGTTTACTTTTCAGGTGAAAATTGCAGGTGAATGTTGTTTTTCTGATGAAAAATATATTGTACATATTATTTATTTATCCATCAGGATTCTATTTTTTTTATTATTTAAATTATATATTATTATCAATTACAAATCGATTAATTTTCTGTATAAGCTGAATTTTATATTATACTTATTTTCTAAAAATTATTATAATTAATGATGAATAATTTTATTATTATCGTTATTTGTGCAATACATTTATTATTTATTTAGTTTTTTGATTACCAAATTTTATTTATATAGATATTTATATTGTTATTTATATAATAGTTATAACTGTTGTATTGTATATATACAATACAATTATACATCTATCAAAAATTTAGTTATTTTTATTTCAAATTTCAATTGTTTATCAAGACAAAATGGTACATCATTTATTGTATATATAAATTTAATTTAAAACTTAGCATATGCTACCAATAATCTTTCAAAATTACAAAATCAAATTTACAAACTATCGTAAGATATAACCACATAATTTTTTTTATTCATATTTTTTATTTCACATATTTTGATTTTTGTTTATTGAAAAGGAAAAAAAATAAGTTGCTCTTGGATATAAAAATTAAGAATAAGTGTCAGAGTTTTTTTTTATATATATAAAATCAACGACGAGGAAAAATTTTTTCGTCGTTTCTCCGAATCAACTTGAGTAAGGGAACTTTCGGAAATATTTTTCCGCGAGAAAAACACATGCGGAGAAACATATGTGAAAAAATAATTTTACCACGGAGAAATTCTTTCGGAATCAACGACGAGGAGAAAATTTTTCCACTCATTTCTCCGCATGGGTCAATTTCGGAGAAATTCCGAGTAATCGCGGAGAAATTCGGAAAAATTCCCCGGGAAAAAATTTTCGGGGTCTGTTTGGATCTGTTTGGATCTGTTTTGCTAGATCAGGCTAGATCCCCGACACTGCGTGATCTAAAAGTATCCAGACAGGTCTCTTTGGGTCTACGCGTACTAACCGAACTATAGCAAAATTTCTCAGACCTGGGCAGATCTGTACGGATCTCACCATATCTATTCGGACAAATATTTTCACCAGGGATGTTATCATTTGTTTATATTTTCAGTGTATATTGGAACTTTATGAAGCATCATTGTAGTTGAATATTTTTCTTGTCGCATGCCGCATATCAATACATGCTATGAATTATCTAAAGCGCATTTTTTAGATAACACATCAACTGTCATTCTCCAATCATCTACATTTTTAGTTCTGTTGGTATCAACTCTTTTCGACGTTGCGTAGTTTTTTTCAGCCTGGTCAGCATTTGCTTATCAAATAATTCTTTTTTTTTTAGGTGGTTTTTTAGTTGGATTTGTAGTTGGACGATCAATATCATTCGAATCTTCAGCTTGATCAATATCTGGATCAACACGTTTATTTGGATCAATTGATGGTGTTACTGATTCATTGTCATTTGTCTCAGTGATGAGTGGTTCAACATGATCATCATTATATATTCATAAGCTGAATCAACAATATTTACAGGAATCTAAGAGTATAAGATCAATGCCGGAGAAATTACTCTGACATGAGATCAATGCTGGATTTTTGCTAATTATTTAAAAAATAATTTGACCGCAGAGAAATTCTTCCGAAATCAACGACGAGGAGACAATTTTTCCACCCATTTCTCCGCATGGGTCAATTTGGGAGAAATTCGGAGTAATCGCGGAGTAATTGCGAAGAAATTCAGGAGAAATCGCGGAGAAATATTTTCACCAGGGAAGAACCGAAGATACATCCAAAAGAACAAAAAAAAAAAAAAGAGAATTATTATATATTTTATTTTGAGATCTTCAAGAAGTTATAAATATTATTAAATATAAAGTTATGTTTTTTTTTTTATTATTAATATTATTAATAGTTATTTAGTATAATATTATTTGGATATACTTCTTTTTTTTTTTTTTTTTTACAATTATTATATTAATGTTTTTGAAATAATTTGATAAGTGTTATTTTATTCAAAAATTTTCAATTATTTGATGAAGTTATATGGAATGTAAGCTGGTCATTGACTGGTAGAATTTTAGCAGTTAGTGGTGGTGATAATAAAGTATCATTGTGGCGTGAAAATTCAGAAGGACAATGGACATGTATTTCTGAATTAAATAAAGGACAAGATAATGCCAATTCCAATAATGCTGATCAACGAAATTTGTAATTATTAAAACAAATAAACAAACAAACAACAAGAATGAAAATAAAAAAAAAAATAATTTGGTTATAATAATAAATGTGGCATTACTTAATATAATAATTATATAAAAAATTTTTTTTTAAATACAAATTTGTCAGAATATTTTTATTGATATTTATTTGGGATATTTGTTTTTTTTTTTTTCAAATTTCTATTTATAATTTTTTAATTAATGATAAAATAAATGATGATGAAAATATAATGGCGATATATCTCTGCAACTATTTTATATTTAAAACAGAATGAAATAATTTAATTTTTTTCAGTAACATTCAAAAATGAATAAGTAACTTCAAGTACTCAAGTGAATATTTTTATATCATTTATTGATTTTTGTAAAGAGGAAAAACAAAATTATTACTGTGATACTTTTTATCAATAATTATTATTACATTGAATATACAATTTTTAAATACACACTAAAATTAAAATACACATTGATCTATTGTTTAAGTCACTCATATATATATATTATTATAATAATTTCAAATACTAATTAAACGTAGTCTTTATATTCTTAGCTTTCTTTTCATGTTTTTAATAAAATGATGAATTGACATTTGTGAAATGATTGATCTTGTTCTTTCATGCCAAAATAATTCAATAATAAAAATAAAAAATCCAGCAGTCAAGCCGGTTGCTAAAAATTTAAGTGCAAAATTTATATGCTGACGTTTTAGTGGTCTTGGTTTATCAGATGTACCATTATTATTTCGTATTTTATTTACGAGCAATAATTTATATTTCATTAGGTCATGCTCCTTATATTTTTTTATAATATCATTAACACGCTTTGTAAGAGGCCAATTTTTTCGCATTGCCATAACTGCATACACTTTAATAAATGGCTCTTTTGCTAAATACAATTGTGGATATTGTAAGGCTTTATCTCGTAATGGTAACATTGTATACACACAAACACTTGATGAATCATTAAGAACGTTTTCAACACAAGAATCAACATTTTTTATTGGTACAAACCGATTAATCAACTTTTCATCCAAAAAATTGAGTGACAATTTTGTTCCGTAAATTTTGTGATTTTTAAATTTTACAATTAAATCTTCCATGGTATCAATATTTTTTTCGGAATTTGGATTTAACTGAAAACCGAGAATTTTACCTTGAAAAACTGAACACAAAATTAGAGCTAGAAAGAAAATGCCAAATAAATAAATTCTTGATGGTAAATCAATTGGTGGTTTTGAAAAACCGGCATTGCCCCACATTCTAACTATTTCTAATATTCCAAGATCAATATTCAGTTTCATAGAAATTTTAAACATTAAAACAGTTGTGGCGGAAAAAAATAACATAATCAAAATTAATCGCCAGCCAAATAATTCGTAAATTTGATCAAACATATCTTTTTTACCTCGATCTTGACTTATAAAACTTAAACCACCTGAAAAAATTATATCCGAAGCTATAATATCTTTCATGTAGACTCTTGGTAGTAAAAATAGCCTTATATCAATTGAACCGTTGACTAATAAATTTCCTAATTTGGTGTTTGTTACTCCTTGACCATCGATATCTAAGTGTTCGTCCGTGTTTAAACATGATAATGTTACATTTAGTTGTTCATACAAAAATGTAATAAATGCTTTGTGTTCTTCATGTGCATAAATGCCACTAAAAGCCGCTTTTATTCCTTGATATCCATCTAAATGACGAGTTTTGTCGTAATCAAGAGACTTGCACTTTAATAATTCTAAAATTAAAAAAATGTTTATAAAATTATCAATTAAATATATAAATTTTATTTGTTACTCACTTGGATTGTATTGTCGATGATAAAAAGTCCATTCATCTTCTGCACCTTTCTTGTTGTCATATCTTGATTTTTTCCAAAAAGATGGTCCAGCTCTACTTGTAAATGGATTAAATGTGTAAAAATTAACACCATCATTCACACCATCAGTGCAAATAAATATTCCTCGTAAAATATCAATTTTCCAAGCTTTTTGTAAAATATTTCTTGCATCCTTACACTTTGTTGTATTTGATAGGCCATTGTCAATGATGATAAAAAATCCTTCGTGATTCCACCATGGTGATTTCTTCAATTGTTGAATATTAATTTCAAAATCAGGCTCAAGTGTTACAATGAAAATATTTAATTTGTAATTTTTATCCAATAATTTATCATCAGCTGTTATTGATTTATTGTCAAAAATAATAACTGGTCCATAATTCATGAGTAAATCAATGTTAAAATTTTCAGCATCACCAACAAAGACTGTTCCATATTTTGCCTCATTTGAAAAACAAAATTTAATTGTATCAATAGCTGCAGCATCAACTCGAGCATTTACATTAGTTAAACTTTTTAAATGATCATTGATGTAATTTGCAGAAATTAATGATACAAAAATAATAAATACAAATGATTTTATTCGAACTCTTAATTTCATTTTCACTGTGTGTTTTTATGTTCAGCTTGAACCGACAACTGAAAATAATGTCCTAGCTAATGGCTTTATTTGCATTACGCCTTGCATGCAGGCGTATAACTATTAAATATTCAATTTTTAATATAAAAAATTACCAATGCACTTAGTGAAATAGTTTTATTATATACTTATGCTATATAGCATAGATTTATTCTATAGATTCAACTTGTGATAAAAACACTTGAAATAAAATCAATAATGAAATTATTTTTACAAGCAGTAGAAAAAAATGAATACTGCAAATTGTCTATTATTTTTACTTCATAATAAACATAAATCTATGATTCTAGTGAGAACTCTTGTTGAATAGAAAAATAAATATCATTTTTATTATTATATGTCAATAATTTACAAACAAAAAAAAATCTAATTATCATCTTCTTAGATAAGCTTATGTCTAGACATCATACTAAAAAATGGAATATTTAGTGTCTATGATTTAATGTGAAAAATAAATTTTAATTGAAAACATGATAAGTATATTTTTTTTTTTTTTTTTCTAGAAGAGAAACACAAAG
This sequence comes from Aphidius gifuensis, assembly GCF_014905175.1. NCBI lineage: Eukaryota > Metazoa > Arthropoda > Insecta > Hymenoptera > Braconidae > Aphidius > Aphidius gifuensis. Next base: position 24,711,051 of record NC_057791.1, on the reverse strand, counting down.
AAGAATTGTGATTTTTTTCATTATTAAGAAAAAAATTAGAAATATTTCAATCAACATTTTTTTATAGCTAATTAATTTTTATCAAGAAGAAAAAAAATTATCACTATGAAAATACTTTTTATTTATATTTAATTCTACTAAGAATAACAATTTTTTTTTTTTATCTTTGTGCTTTTAATGAACAAAATGATTAATTACTGAAGTGAATTAATTATTACATTGAATATACAATTTTTAGATACACACTAAAATTAAAATACGCATTGATCTATTGTTTAAGTCACTCAAATATATTTATTATAATAATTTCTAATATCAATTCAAGCAAGTCCTCATATTTTTAGCTTTCTTTTCATGTTTTTAATAAAATGATGAATTGACATTTGTGAAATGATTGATCTTGTTCTTTCATGCCAAAATAGTTCAATAATAAAAATAAAAAATCCAGCAGTCAATCCTGTTGCTAAAAATTTAAGTGCAAAATATATATGTTGACGTTTTAGTGGTCTTGGTTCATCAGATGTACCATTATTATTTCGTATTTTATTTGCGAGCAATAATTTATATTTCATTAGTTCATGCTCAAAATATTTTTTTATAATATCATTAATACGTTTTTTTAGAGGCCAATTTTTTTGCACCGCCAATACAAGATACGTTTGAATAAATGGCTCTTTTGCTAAATACAATTGTGGATATTGTAAGGCTTTATCTCTTAACAATAAAACTCCATGCGCACAAACACTTGATGAATCATTAAGAACGTGTTCAACACAAGAATCAACATGTTTTACTAATATAAATCGGTCAGTCAACTTTTCATCCAAAAAATTAAGTGACATTTGTGTTCCGTAAATTTTGTAATTCTTGAATTTTTCAATTAAATTTTCCATGGTGTCAATATTTTTTTCGGAATTTGGATTTAATTGAAAACCGAGAATTTTACCTTGAAAAACTGAGCACAAAATTAGAGCTAACAATAAAATACCAAATAAATAAATTCTCGATGGTGCATCAGTTGGTTTTTTTAAAAAACTTGCATTGCCCCACATTCTAATTATTTCGAAAATTGCAAGATCAATATCCATTTTCATAGAAATTTTAAACATTAAAACCGTTGTTGCCGAAAAAAATAACATAATCAAAATTAATCGCCAACCAAATAATTCGTAAATTTGATCAAACATATCTTTTTTACCTCGATTTTGACTTATAAAAGTAAAACCAGACGGATTAATTATATCGGAAATTAAAATATCTCTCATGTAAATTCTCGGTAGTACTTGTAGACCTACATCAATTGAACCGTTGCCTAATAAATTTCCTATATAGGTGTTTGTTACTCCTTGACCATCGATATTTAAATTTTCGTCCATTTTTAAATATGATAGCGTTACATTTAGCTGTTGATACAAAAATGTAATAAATTCTTTGTGTTCTTCATGCAAATAAATACCACTAAAAGCCGCTTTTATTCCTTGATATCCATCCAAATGACGAGTTTTGTCGTAATCAAGAGACTTGCAGTTTAATAACTCTAAAAAGTAAAAATAAAAAAAATAATGTTAATAGTATTCTCAATTGCGAATATATTAATTATATTTGTTATACTCACTTGGATTGTATTGTCGACGATAAAGAGTCCATTGATCTTGTGTACTTTTTTTTTTAACATATCTTGATTTTTTCCAAAAAGACGGTGCAGCTCTATTTGTAAATGGATTAAATGTGTAAAAATTAACACGATTATTTTCACCACCAGTACAAATAAATATTCCTCGTAAAATATCTGCCTTCCAAGCTTTTTGTAAAATATTTCTAGCACCTTTGCATTTTGTTGTATTTGCAGATAAGCCATTGTTAATGATGATAAAAAATCCTTCGTGATTCCACCATGGTGATTTCTTCAATTGTTGAATATTAATTTCAAAATCAGGCTCAAGTGTTACAATGAAAATATTTAATTTGTAATTTTTATTCAATAATTTATCATCAGCTGTTATTGATTTATTGTCAAAAATAATAACTGGTCCATAATTCATGAGTAAATCAATGTTAAAATTTTCAGCATCACCAACAAAGACTGTTCCATATTTTGCCTCATTTGAAAAACAAAATTTAATTGTATCAATAGCTGCAGCATCAACTCGAGCATTTACATTAGTTAAATTTTTTAAATGATCATTGATGTAATTTGCAGAAATCAATGATACAAAAATAATTAATACAAATAAATGCATCGGCCGTATTTTTAGTTTCATTTTGACAACATGTTTTCTTTTTCAGCTTTGACCGACAACTGACAATATCCTTGGTGACGACTTTGTTTCTGTCCTGCATGCAGATACATATAAGTATTGAATATATTATTTAATTTAATTTATTTAAAATATTGCAACTGCCCTTGCTAACAAAGTTTTATTATTTTTTCTATTGATTCTAGATTTGACTGGCGATAAAAACAGTGGTACACTTGAAATATAAAATCAATAGCCAAATTATTCCTGGAAGCAGTAGAAAAAAATAAATATTGCAAATTGTAAACATAGATCTATGATTCTAGTGAGTACCCTTGTTGAACAGAAAAATAAATAATATTTTTATTATTATGTTAATAAGCTACAAAAAAATAATCTAATTATAATCTTCTTAGATAAGAGTTCATGCTAAAAAATATTTCTATGCTCTACGATTTAATCTAGAAAGGTAAATTTAAATTAAAAACATGACATATTTTTTTTTTTGTTTTTTTTTCTGACGCATTTGCTAGATATTTATTTTTAAAATATATATACTTGCCAAAACTTACTTAGTCAAAGAATTTCGATGTTATTTTTTTTCCAGTAATTAAACGGTTCGAAGAATTGTCTTAAAAATTTACAAAATCATAGAGGGAAGGTTTCTCAATAATTCAAGTACAAAATATCCTGGGTGAAATAATTTTTTCGAAAATTAAAAATTAAACAATTCAAATCCACTTTATGCATTATGATATTTTCTCGATTTCAATGTTATTTTTTTTCTAGTAATTAAACGGTTCGAAGAATTGTTCTAAAAATTTACAAGATAATAGAGAGAAAAATTTTAAATAATTTAGGTATAAAAAGTTTCGAGAAATATTTTTTTTTTGTGAAGATATAAATTTAATAAGCCAAGCAGCACTAAATGCACTATGTCATTTTCACGATTCCGAACTTATTTTTTTTCTAGAAAATAAACGGTTCGAAGAATTCCTTTAAAAATTTACAGGATAATAGAAGGAAGGTTCCTCAATAATTTGTGTACAAAAAATTACGGGAAAAATATTTTTTTTCTAAATTATAAATTTAACAAGCCAACTAACACTATATAGAGTCATTTCCACGATTTCAATTTAATTTTTTTTTTTAGTTAATAAATGCAACGAAAAATTGTCTCGAAAATTTCCTCAGTAATAGAGAAAAAAATTTTAAACAATTTAGAATAAAAAAATCTCAGGAGCTATATATATATATACAGAAATAAATTAATTCACACCAAGAAAAAGTAAAAAAATATTAAATTTTAAATTCAAACAGCGGCCATTTGTCATCACCAAGAATGAATTCTTTTTTACCGACAATTTTGGTTCACAATTGTGTGCGCTACCATCGCCCGACAGGGAGAAAAAAAGAGAGAAAAAAAAACATCACCAAGCCATCCATTCACACACACGAGCACACGCGGAGCTCCAAAAATAAAAAAAAGAAAAAAAAATAAGTTTAATTACCCGCGTTGATCATGGCATCCACCGACGAATTAACAGTTGCTGCACTTATTCACAATAGTTTATTAAAAGTTGATGCTTCATTAGCAAAAGTATTTCAAACTAAAACAAAATCCGTAAGTACCAATATTTAATTAATTAAATTATCGCCGATGAAAAATGAACACCGGTGCATCGCCATTGCCCACGTGTGTGAATTATATTTACTCATTGTTTAATAATTTACATTTATACTCATTTACACCTGCAATACCATGTTAATTTTATCAACAATAATAATTATTAATTTAATTAATGCAAAATCATGTGTTTGATAATGTTTATAATTTAATTAAAATTAATTTTAATTTTGTTTATACTTCACGTGTTCGTGGTCATCCTAACCAAACTTTATTTTGTTAAACAAGTTGAAAATTAATTGCTCAATTATTTTAATTACAGCCAGCATTGCCAAAAGGTTCACCAACATTATTAGAAATATTTCAACAATGGCAAAAAACAACACCAAAAAAGTTATTAATTAAAGCAAATGGTAAAAAGTCAGATTCAAGTTCTGATGATAGCAGTGAAGATGAAAAACCAGCACAAAAAACAAAAGCTGCACCAGCACCAGCTAAAGTTGTTCCAACAAAAAAAGCTGAATCATCATCAAGTGACGATTCATCTGATGAAGAAGAAGCAAAAAAACCAGTTGCTAAAAAAGTAGTTGCTGCTGCTCCAGCCAAAAAAGCACCAGTTGTTGCTAAAAAAGCTGAATCATCAAGTGAAGATTCATCTGATGAAGAAGAAGAAAAAAAACCAGTTGCACCAGCAAAAAAAGCAGTTGCAGCACCAGCTAAAAAAGCAGCAGTTGTTGCTAAAAAAGCAGATTCATCATCAAGTGAAGATTCATCTGATGAAGAGGAAGAAAAAAAACCAGCTGCTAAAAAAGTAGTTGCTGCTGCACCAGCAGCTAAAAAAGCTGAATCATCATCAAGTGAAGATTCATCTGATGAAGAAGAAGCTAAAAAACCAGCTGCTACACCAGCTAAAAAAGCAGCAGTTGTTGCTAAAAAAGCTGAATCATCATCAAGTGACGATTCATCAGATGAAGAAGAAGCAAAAAAACCAGCTGCTACACCAGCAAAAAAAGCACCAGTTGCTAAAAAAGCTGAATCATCATCAAGTGAAGATTCATCTGATGAAGAAGAAAAAAAACCAGCTGCTGTACCAGCCAAGAAAAAAGATAGCTCAAGTGATTCAAGTGACTCAGAAGATGAAGATGTTACAAAACCACCACAAAAAGCTAAAGCAGCTGTTCCAGCAGCTAAAAAAGCTGATTCATCATCAAGTGAAGATTCATCTGATGAAGAAGAAAAACCAGCTAAAAAACCAGTTGCAAAAACAAATAATGTAGCAGCTAAAAAAGAAGAATCAAGTGAAGATTCATCTGATGATAGTGATGAAGAAGAAAAACCAAAAGCCAAAACACCAGTTAAAGCTGCTGTTGCTAAAAAAACTGAAGAATCATCATCATCAGATGATGATGATGACGATGAAGATGAAGAACCAGCCAAACCAAAACCAGCTGAAAAAAGAAAACGTGAAGAGGATGCAGATGAAATTGCAGCTGAAGCAACACCAAACAAAGTTGCTAAAAATAATTATGACAATTTTGTAAAAGGTGGCTTCAATGGTGACAAGGTAAGCTAAATCATGCTTCATCTTTATTTAACATTTTTTATTTTTTTATCAATTATGGCAAATCCTTAATTATAAGAAAAAAAAAAAATAGGCAAAAGTATTTATTTATTTAAATTCAAAATTAAAATCATAAAAAAATATTTTCATAGTCAACACCAAAAAATTCGCCATTTCGACGAGTAAGGGATGAAGAGATCGAGCCAATAAAAGCTGAGTTGTGTAATAATTCATTTGAAGCTAAGGTAAAAATAAATAATTAAAATTTACAGTTTCAAAAATGGCAGGTCATTCGCAGGTCATAGTGGAAGTTGAAAATATTAATTCCATGTTGTTTTTATAATAGCATTATATTGTTGAAGGTGTTATGAATACCAAATAATTAATAATAAATAAAAATACTTTTGCCTATTTATAATTGTTAAATAATAATCAGCTTCCATGATTGTACTAAAGCGTATTTTGACCTGTTATTTTTGTTACAGCCTGCTGAAGAAAATGAAAATGGTTTCAAAAAACATGATGGTGGTAATAGAGGGGGACGTGGAGGTAATTCACGTGGAGGAAGAGGTGGTTTTGGTGGTAGAGGAGGTGGTGATCGTGGAGGTTTTGGTGGTAGAGGACGTGGAGGAAGAGGTGGATTTGGTGGTAGAGGTGGTGGTGGTGATCGTGGAAGCTTTGGCGATCGCAATGGTGGTGATCGTGGTAGCTTTGGTGATCGCAATGGTGGTGGTGGTGGTGGTGATCGTGGTGGCTTCCGTGGCGGACGTGGAGGACGTGGACGTGGTGGATTTGATAATAACAGAAGTTCATTCGGTGGTAATGACAAACGTGGAGGTGGAAATTTTAACAACAGAAATTCATTCAATGGAAATAGAAATTCAATTGGCTCAATTGATGCAGCACCACAAAACAAAAAAATTACATTTGACGAATAGACAAAATTATCAATCAATTAATTAATTAATTAATCATAGGATCTTTTTTTTTTTTCTTTTTTTTTTTTGTTCATTTTTGAAAATAAATAATTGTTGGTTAAATGTCTTTCTCTATAAGAAAAACACCTCTGGATTTGAAACCAACATTTTCATCACTATTAGTATTTCAATGTTATAATTTTAAATATATTTAATAATAATTATATTTTTTAATTGTTTAATTATAATACAGAGAGGAGCTAGAGGTTCTTGGGGTGAAAGAGCAAATTTGGATTTAAAACACACCAGAGGTAAATCATTTAGACATGAAAAAACTAAAAAAAAACGTGGTAGTTATAAAGGTGGACAAATTGATTCAGTATCTGTTAATTCCATTAAATTTTGCGACTAATTTATAACTGTACATTACCAATCAACACCTCATTTACAAAAAACAAAAAAAAACATTTTTTTTTTTTTTTGTTTTACAACTAATTACATGTTTGATTTTATCACAACTAAAATCAATTGTATGAGAGAAAAGAAAGAAAAAAAAAAAAAAAACAAATTATATAATTTTGACTTGATTTACACGTTAATTTGTTTTTTTTTTTTTTTTTAAATTTATAAATTATCTATTAATAATAATTGTCCTTAATTGAAAAAAAAAAAAAACAAAAAAGAAATTTGACGAATTAATAATTTTTATAATTATTATTACTGTGACTATTGTAATAAGTATGATTTGTGAACATCCTGGTGCATTTTTTTTTTTTAATGCACGAAAATGATTTAGAAAAAAAAAAAAAAATGAATGAATGAAATATAACAATAAAAATATAATTATTACAAAATAATAACAATTTGTTTATTTATTGTCTATTTATTTTAAATAGTTTTTTGTTGAGTTGGAATAATTTTATAGCTTGTTTTCTTGAGTATTTTATTTATTTTATTTGCTCTGTTTTATTCCATTTTTATTCGTTTGGATTGCTTGCTATCCTGTCCTCTGTTTCCACCTCGTTAGCCACAATAATGAAACCAGAAAAAGAGTGTAGTATCCCTCTTTCTTACAAACACACCAAGTTTCCACAGTAGTCAACCTCTGAGCATCCATCTGTGCGGACGGAGGTGCTCGACCTCAAACAAATATTTAATATCATCTCAGTGTCATGTACCCACTTTTGTGAATTTATTTTATTTATTTATTTATTATTTTAATTAATTAAACTTTTTTTTTTTTATTTTGAATATTTTTAATTTATTGCTACAGTATTTATATTGTTTTTTTTTGAATTTGTAATTGTAAAAACTTTTTATTTTATTTAAGAAAGAAAAAAAGTTGGTTTTTTTATTTTTAAATTTATCTGGTATTTATTTTTACAAACAAGATGATTAAAATGCAACAAAAAAGGGTAAGTAATTTATTACAAATTTATTTTAAAAAATTAGAAATTTATTTTACTAGTAATTTAGATTTTTTTTTATTTTGCTTTTTTTCATTTGAGAGGATTTATAATAAACCCCTATTTTTTTGAGATGCAGACATGATTTTGGGGTTCTTGGAATGCGGGGCAATGAATGAAATATAGGTAGACGTTTCAAGATTAAAAAAAAAAAAATAATAAAAACTCACTGGACCCTTTTTATATGGAGAAATGAAAAATATATATTTTATCTTTTCAAACGCATCTTTTGCACCTGCATCCTCTGTCAATAATAATAATTCGAACAAAAAAGGAAAAAAACCCTTAGAAATTTCCATAATTTGATAATTAATTTTGAGAAAAAAATATATATTTCAATTTTTAAATATTAGAAAATAAAAATTTATGTAATTTTATATTTTTTTTTCTTGAAATTTAAAAAAATTTAAATTTCATTTCGAAAATATTTCGATCGAAATTATTTGAATAATTTTTTTTCCACCACAAATTTATATGCTTAAAATGAGGGAAAAAAAATTTCTTTTTAAAAAATTTTTTTGCAGTTGAATTACTATATCGAAAAGCAATAAATATAAATGAAATAAATTTCGATTTGATATTTTTTTTTTTCGACTAGTATTTAAAATAGAAAAAAAAAAAATTTCGATCTTATAATTTTGCAAGTTTATAATATTAATAATAATCATTTAAAAATAAAGTTTAAAAAAATTTTTAAACAATTAATAAAATTGATACAATTTATAATTTATTTAAAAAATATTAAAAAGAATTTTTGATGATGAATTTTGTCGACATACCGTTAGGAGGAAACGAATGACCCGTTGCCTTTGAGTCAAGATGACGAACCGAAGGTCGTACCGTTAGTCGTTTTACTTTAAAACCTACATATATTTTTATAAAATAATATACATGGATTAATACACACGTGACATCACCAAGCTAAATTCCATATAAATTATTCAAAAAAAAAAAATCAAGCCAGTATTTTGTAATCAAGCATAACAGTTAATGTAATCATCTAAAATAATTTTTAATCTTCAATGATCTCCAAGACTCCAACTATCTCAGGATGTTTATTAAAACTATATTTTTAATTATTTTTTTTTCTAGATGCAGAGTCATTCGACAACAATATTTCTTGGTATTATTATAATTATTTTTGTATTAACACAAACAACAGTTGGTAGTAAAAAATGTGCGGGTAATGGTTTGGATCTTAAATATGTATGGGGTGATGCTATGACAGATTCACCTGATTGCATTGGACCCAATAACATGCAATATCCATCGTAAGTTTAAATAATACCCACCACATTTGCATAAATTAAAAAATACATTGAAAAAATTAATAAATGTTTGATGGTTTTTAAATTTTTTAGAGCAGCTATTACGAGAAGTTTTAAAAATTTATGGGGAGGTAATAGTAGAACAGCACGTTCTCATAATAATCAAAGAATAAATGATCCAGAATCAACGAGAAAAACACTTCTTCATAACTACCAAATATCAAAAGGCGAAGTTACAATATCAAATACAAGAAACAGTAAGTTTTAAATTGTAATAATTATTTTAAAAATAATATATTATTATTAAATTTTAAAAACATAACGGTATTGCCAAATAATAAAGATTATTTGTTGTAAATTCTTGTTAAATTGTTGGATCCATGATAGAAGCTAGTAATACAGTTATTATCTTACACTAACAACTTGGATATAAAAAATATATATACATTTTATAACGGTATTGTTGATTTGTAAATGAAAAAAAATATAAATAAGAAAAGATTGATATTATTTTAAAATATACACATGCCAATAATTGTTTTAAAAATAATAAATAATAATTGAATGGTACAGTTGTTGTTAAAGTTGAAGTAGTTGTTAAATATATTTAAAAATATTTATAATTTATTATGTTGAAAATTGAAAACTAACTGTTGCTGTCTCATTGAGTGAATAACTAATGAGTAATGACATTGAGTACATGTTATTATTTATTATTTTTTTAAAATTTTTTTTTTTAGGTCGTAGTTACAGTTCAAAGGAGACATGCGGATCACCAGCTCGACTTTGCAAAACCCGCTACAACACAACAGCACCAATGTATGGGGTCAGCTTGACTAGCGGACAACCAGTAACAATTGTTCAAAAGTTTCCTGACCTACTGCAACAAGTTGTCTTTGAAGTTTGCGAGTATGTTGTTGTTTTTATTATTATTTAATAGCATCAATTGACATTATTTTTATATTATTTTGTTGAAATTTAAAAGGTGGATAGACATTGTTAGCTGAAAGAAATTTTTATCATTTAGCTTGAATTTTAAAATTAAATATTTTGAAAATTTTTAGTTTGAAAAATGATAAATTAATTGTTTATTTAACAGTCAATAAATTACCTAAATTGTTTAACATTTGTTGCAAATATTAATTTATTTAAAGCTTTAAAAAATTGACGTAGACATTCAACAGAAAAAAAAGAAAAATCCACCTTTTAAATATTTTACCTTCTCTTTTTTAAAAATAATTTTCAAACTTTAAATTAAAATAACAAACTGGATTTATTTAAATGATCATTCACAAAGTCTCGTATTTTTTTTGTAGATAATTTCTTCCTAAAAAAAGTTGAATTAACAATTTTTTTAATTAATTTGTTTGCAGATCCAAATCGTGTGATGTGATACGTGGTGAATGTACACAAACATATGTGCCTTATTTATTTTTGGTAATACCACTTGGTCCAGTAACATTGACTGGTCAAGACTATGTACTAGTTGAAAGTGGTTGTGTTTGTAAACCAAAAAATTCATCACCCTCATCAAATAATTCACCGGAAACTCCCCTAGTCCCAAATCTTTCATGAAATTAATTAAAAAAACAACTAAATTAATTAAAAAAATAAATTATTTAAACAATAATAAATATTAAAAACAACAAAAATTAGTTGATATAATTTTTTTAAATAATTAAAAACATTCCAAACAAGCCAGTGAACTTTTTGTGTGTGTGTTTTAATAATTTTTTTTACTCAGAAAAATGATTAATATGCTCGTCTTTTTTGTGTCATCAACTCATCATTCATCAATGATAAATGTCTGGTTGTTGACCTAAAGAATATGCTATTATTTCTTCTGGCAAATTTCTCACGAAATTATTTGTGTTAGCAAGCATGAATAAATAATAACGGTGAAGATAATATCAGTGATCGATGAATGAACAAAAAAAAAAAAAAAAAGTATCAAAGCAATACGATGATATTTTATTTATAAAAAACAAAATAACAATTTAAAAATAAAAAAAATGAATATTATAATGATGCGGAAAATATGAATAAATAATATTTCCTTTTTTTTTTTTTTTAAATGTGGTAGAGCTGGTAACACCACTTATTTTTTTGCTGATATTTTATATTGCCCTGTTTAGTTTTATTTACAAACCGGACCTGAATTATAAAAACCAAGAAGATGTTTTTTTTTTTCTCGACCACACCCATCATCTTCATCTTCATCGTCATCATCTTCATTATAAAAATCAACCATCATTCTTAGATAATATGAATAATTATCAAAATAATAAATTTTTTTAGCAAAATTTAATTATCATTTCGAAAATTTTAAATTAATCTTATACATTTATTTAAATTAACCGTTAACTTTTGCAAAAGAGAGATCATTCACCTTACAACTTGAATATCATTTTATTTTTTTAAATTTTTTCTCAAAAAAAAAGCATGAAAAATTATCATTTCGAAAAAGAAAAAAAAATCGAAATTTTTTTTCGAATAATTTTTTTGTTCAAATAGTTAAATAAATATTAAAGTGATATGTTAAGGAGAATTTTTTTTTTTGTCTAGATGATTGTATTGATAGTTGATTGATATTAAAAAAATAATTCTGATTGATATTAATGTTAATTAAGGTAAATTAATCGACGATAAAATAAAGCCAATGTTTACTATTGTATTCAAATTGTTTTTATAATAATTATTATTAAATATATTTATTAATTATTATAAATATCAAATGTCAATGACACATAATTTTAAGTGTACTTTTTTATAATTAATAATATATTTGTATATTTTTTTTTTCTTTTGAAAAACATGTTAATTTACGACGAGGAATGATCTAAACAAATTTATTCGTGAAACGTATTATGTGGTTTTTTTTTTTTTCTCAGATTATTATTATATATCGTTTGTAATAATTTCACTGACATAGATATTATGTATGACTAGCTTAAATTAGTTCGAACACAGTTTTGCATGAAAAAAACATACATACTTGACCTTCAAAATTATTATTTGACAATTTTTTATGTACGAACAAAATACACTGAATTTTTTTTAATAATTATTTGTGTTTACTCTTTTTTTTCTCTTTGAAATTTATCAATATTATTATTATTATTGTTTAAAGTATATTCTAAAAATATACAATTAAATAAAAAGTACAAATTTTAAAGTTGAACATTTAATTTTCGAAATATTTAAATCTCAATTTGATAGAAATTTTAAATTTTAAAAATAAAAAATTTCCTTTTTTTATTTTGTTGTTATTTTTTTAAATTTATGGAGGAATTTTATGTTTTTTTTTGTTAAATATTAAACTGTTTAATTGCCTTTTGATAGATATATAATTTTTTTAAACTTTAAAATTGAAATGAAATAAAAAAATTAAATATTGAGCACCTTTTTTAAATTGATACTCGGGAACATTTGATAAATCTATCGAAATATATATAATAAATTGATAAATATGAAATAACAATTTTAATGAATAATAAAAATTATCAAATGCAACAAAATATTATCACAATTATATAAATTATTTTACTATAATTGTGATTATTAAATTATTACTTTAATTTTTGATTAACAAAAGAGACTAAACTCGTTGTCATGTTTACTTAAAAAAACAAATTAATTAACAAGCATTTGTTTATATAATTAATTAATTACGTAATAATAATTAATTACCATTAAAATTACATCTTTGGAAAGACAATAAACTGCGAATATAATTATTTATAATTAATAATAGATATATATTTACGGCTACCGTGGTTTGTCACAACGATCCTCCAAATATATTCAATTTTTTTTTTCTTTTTTCTATATTAATTATTAATGTTATATTAAATATATATATTTTTTTAAATATATCATTATTAATTCGACAATCACGTATTTTATTTTTTCGCTGATAATTTTTTCTTTTCTTATTATTATTTTTCGTCAATATAAAAAGAAAAAAAAAAGTCGAATTAGCGTGCGCATTTATTGCCGGACTAGAATTGAGTTTTACATATTATTTATTACGAAAAAAAAAAAGGTATGATATTACTGAAAAAATGTAGAAAAAATGTTGTAATAAAAAATTCATAAAACTAAATAAATTTAAAAAAAAAAAAACTAACAAATTAACTCGTTATAAATAATTAAATTTTGTTTAATTAATAGTTACGATTTGCGAAAAATTTCAAATTTAGAATAGCTTTTTTTTTACTTGGCATTTATTATGCCAATAAACTGATTGAAAAAATGAAAATATATATATATTTACACTACACTAATACTTTGGATAAACAAAATGAGAAAAAAAATAATATTATTTTTTTAAATGTTTAACGTTGATATATCTTATTTGTTGATTATTAATCTTAATGAAAATTAGTTGTCACTTTCAGCGTAATCATCACTATCACCACTGTCAAAGTTTAGTGATTTATCATGACGTCCATCTTCTGGATAATCTTTGGCAAAACATTGTCGTGTTTTGCTGGCTTCTTTGTCACTTTTAATGGCATCTAAATTTTGTGGATATGTATCATCTTCAATACCAGGATCATAAAGCCTTCAAGATAAAAAAATAAATTTATAAATAAAAAATAAATAGAATAATTTAATTTATAAATACATACATTTGATCATTCTGATCATTTCCACTTTCTTCAGCTACTAGAAGTTCATACTCATCAGCAGCAAAACGATCCCAATCAGAAAGCTATAAAAAATAAACAAAATAAAATTAAAAAGAAAAACAATTAAGTAATATAAATTATATTGAATTAATTACCTCATGTCCATCAGCATCATGATCTCTTGTTGAAGCAAATGGATCTCTTTGTTCATGATCTAGATATTTTTCAAGATTAAAAAATGTATCAAAAAATATTGATGTCATTTTACATTTTTTTAAATCACTCAATGATATTTTTCTTGGTATTGATGGATGTATCATATCAAGCATTTGACATAAACAATCTTCAAATGGTAATGTTTCCATACCAATTGCTTCCATACGATCCAATTGCTCTTCATAAAAATATTCCAATTCATACATTGATAAATAACCATCACCATCAAGATCCATACATCTAAACCAATATTCAATTGCTGTTGGATGATTTTTATCTTCTTCAGATAATAAAAACCATACAAATTCAGTATAACTCATTTTATCTGAATGTTGTTGTGCACCATTAATACCACCACGTGTTACAGCACCACTAAATACACGTTCAATTAAACGTGTTGATAATGCATGATCATTATGACGTGTTAAATCCATTTTATCAATTAATAAATCATGATCACGATCAAGTTCCCAAAATTTACATAACATAAAAATGTTCATAACTAAAGTATGATGTTACTTGATTAATGTCTTCTTCATGTTCAAGTAAATCAATAATATCAAGTATATTTGATTTACGTATTTCAGTTATACTTATTTTACCAGACCAACAACGATTAACACAATAAAAAATTCTAGCAATAACAGTGTGTACATAACGTGAATGAAATTCAGTTGCTTCTTTTAAAAATGTTAAACCAGGATGTGTTTCAACAACATCTTGCACTAAACATACAAGATCTTCTGGTAATAATTTATCACTTTTACCACGTGTATTTATATTTATAAATTTACTAGCTTTATCATGTGAATTTTTATTTAATTCTTTCCAATAATCCAAAAAATTTGTTAATTCAATTGTTGAATTTTTATCACCACCACATGCCATAAATAATGGTATCTTCCAGTATAATGGTAAATCACAAGCTTTTGTTATAATATTAAATTGTGATTTTGTTGAACGACAACCTGGTAAACTTTCAAATGCTTTTGTTATTTTACATATTGTTGCTTCAAGTTGTGACAGTGATGTTGGTTTACCACCCGGATAATAAAATCTACACAATAAATAAATACAATTATTATTTATCAATTATTATTATTATATATTTTTTATTATTACCTTGGTATTCGAACATTTTTATTGGCTTTAACATGTCTCTGAAGAGTTGTATGCGGTGGCAGAGCTCTTGATTGTTGCTGCAGTATTCTCTCACGTACATAAGACTACAAAAAATAAAATAAATAACAATCAAACTAATCAATTAATTATAAATTAAACCAAATAACTTACCTGTGATTTTTGTGTATTATTTACATCATTATTTGTATTAGTATTATTATTTAATCTATTTGTACCAATTGATGATTGTCTTGGTCCACGTTTATCTAGTAATAAATCACTTGGACATTTTTCAAATATAAGTACTCTTTCAGCAACTGATCCACGTGTTAAAAATGGTCTTACTGGATTATTAATATTTGTTGATGATGAATTTGTCGTGTCATTTGCAGCTGCTGCTGCTGCTGCAGCTCTAATATGTTGTTTTTGTTGATTTGTTAATCCAGGATGTGGTACTTTGT